>NC_073692.1:143806754-143892685 GCF_029784155.1 Uranotaenia lowii
AAAAGAATGGTTCTTGGGATTAGAAACTCATTCTCAATGTACAAAGTTCATGCTCTCTCTTTGAACATCAATAACGGCGCCGGCCACGTCCTAGTAGTCAATGGATAGTTAGGAAAAATAGAGAAAGGGATGAAAGACATAAATTTGCGCTTTAGGACCGAGGTCACCTCTGCATCCTAGCAAATAATTTGGGTTTGGAGTGTTGGTGAAGGGATACATCAGGGAACACTTTTGACCAGTGCGATCTAATTTGTCAGTCCTATTTTCGTTTTTTGGGAGAAAATTTGTTATCTGGTACAAATAGACCTTAGATTATTACAACCCTTTTTTGTGTTTTTAATACTTTCAAATATCTCTTATCACGAGCAAACTTTCTCATGTCTAATCTTTCAATGACTGAATTGGATCAACTCACAATAATAAAAATTATTTCGACTGTTATTAATTTAAAACCATTATTACTTCATTCGAAATATTTTGTTTCTTGATAGTTCGTGTATCAGGTAACTTGTGTTCTACACTTTTAAAATTTAAAGTAACACTTGCTAAACTCCTTAAAATACATCTATTCCCGAATACCCCTTAATGGGTTCTGCTTGTGTTATTAACTGTTATACCATTAACCTACAAATGTATTGCTTATAAGACTTGATTAAATTATTTGATAATCGATAAACCGTGAAAACAAACTTCTTCAGTAAGAATTTAAATACTTTCATTTTTATTTCTTCTGTTAAAATCATTAACCCTTCGTTTCATAAAGTTACAAATTTGCAACAATTAATTAAAACTGTTCTAAACTTCATATTTAGCTAAAACGTCAATTTTTTTTTCGATGGGAATAATATTTCTAACTTTAAGATCACGTTCAACTAAAAAAAATTACTTTCAGTGTTTAAAGGTACTAAAAAAACCAACTTGAAACTGAAAAATATGGAATGTGGAAAAAGCCTTATTTTTCAAATTTTTGGCCTAGTGTAATTCATATTGAGAATTTTTTTTCGACTCAAAAAAATATTTTCGTATTCCCACTAAAGTAATTTACATAATAAACAAAATTTGAGAATTTTTTTTTGTTTTTTCTCTGATATAATGGGTTTTCAATAACTGTTGCAAATTTGCAACACCATGCAACGGTAGTACCCTAGCTAGTTATATGGGTTCCATAGTGTGTTTTCGAAACTTGCATCGTTAAACAGTGTATTTGTTTCCCGATGAAAGTGTTTTCGTTATTAATGATTCATTATCATGTTAAAGCTGTATTAAGAGGGGGGGGGGGAATGAAAATTGAGCCCCCCCCTTCCCCCTCTGAATAAAGAGGGCCCCCGAGGTGAAAAATATAAAAGTTTTGCTCTAAACCGTTATCAAAACTAGAAAAATATTTCAAAAATATTTCAAATTTTAAACTAGGACGGGTCCGAATAATTAACTTATTTAGGCTTTGTAATTCAGCGTATGTAAAACACATTTTTTTAATTTTTTTCCACGGCCCGTTGGTATAACAAAAACACATATTTTGAATAAAACAAATTCGGATGCCTCCATAACTTGCAAAATAAGCTTACATCAATTTTCAAAAGTTCTATATTATTTAACGTGATTCAAATTCAAGTACGGGGCTTTATCCAGAGAGTTTAAAAATCTTATAACAAACAACGAATACATTTTTTTATTTTTTCACTTGAAAATTCAGTACTATCTGCCAACATTCGATAACCGAGTTTTGAAGTATTGTTTTGCTTTTTTTCTTAGAGATGAATGAATGATTTGATTGAAAATTACAATGCTCATTATTTTTTACTAAAGTATGAGCCGTTTCTTATAATCAATCAACGAAATATGCTCTTTATTTATACTTTTCAACCTTTTCCTGGAACCTCTGAAAGTGGATTTTAATTTGAAACTTTTTGTTATTGAATTTAGTTTTATTTTTATTTCTTTTTTATTCTTAAACTGATTTCAAGTTTGAATTCTAATCTTAGAATTATTTTTTTATATTCTAATGCTTATTCCGAAGAAATCTTTATTGTTCTTTTAATTTTGCCAACAAATGATATTTAATAGTTTAATGTAATTTCAATACTCAAATTTGTTTATTAAAACTGGCATATAGTTATAGTATGATTTAAGATTTATAATCTTTATCAGAACCAATTTAAATACGTTTTCGGAATTGATTTGTGTTGGTTTGTTCAAGGTTATGTTCGGAAAAGTTGTATAGGTAAGAAGCTTTCCATTTAGCACCTTCAAGCAAACGTGAGGAATAATTTCCTCAGTAGGTGGTATATTATCGCATAACTACTCCTAGCTGATTTCTCGAGAGTCTTTATAGTCTAGTGGATAAGCTGGTGCGAGTCTGGTTCCGATGTGCCAGGCTGGGTTCGATTCCCGGTATCGGCGAGACAACTTTTGGGTTCGAATCCCATAAGATGTGTTTCCTCTTATAACTGATTATATAAATGTTTAACCAGCTGCCAGCTGGCCAGGTATATTCACGGATGAAGGAATACCTCTAAGTAACTTGATTGACTCGTTCTTCCAAAATATACCTAAATCAACAAAATACTTCACTCCATAACAGTTCATACAAAGCCATGGGGTCGGTCCAAGAATGCATGTGAGCACATACTTAGGCAGAAACTGCGGTGAATCCGTGCACCCATGGTGGATAACCAACATACATAACTACTCCCAGCTGAACTCTCAACTTTCTCGGTGTCCAGGAATCTACATTTGCGAAGTTCCTGTGTGAAATCTATGATTAGTGCAAAAGAAATTAGGAATAAGCATTTATTTCCAGTTGTCGAGTGTGAAGAAAAAAAGGTGTAACCGTTTCATGTTGTTGCAAATTTGCAACAATTAATATTTTTGCTAAATAACCGAAATATATGAAAAAAATATTTTTTCATTATTTTTCCCTTCATGTATTCATCATTGCGCACTATTGAGAATTTTTTCGAGAAAAAATAAAAAATCATGAAATGAAGGGTTAAGATGAAAAAAAAGAGTTAAGTGACAAATTTATAATAACATTAGCTACGACAAAATCAATTTGGAAACAGTTCTCACTACCTTAACCGCTAATCAAACACGGCTTGGACAAGTTCGATTACCGACAACTTCGGTTTGTCAAAGTTCGTGAAACAAACGTAATTTATTTTAAATATTCCGTTGGATTAAAAAAAAATCACAAAGTTAAATGCAAAACTTTCAAAACAGAAACTCTTTCAATCTATCTGTTGATATTTTTTTGAATTTAGTCCTTTAACACGCTACTATCACAAAATGAGGTCCTACGTCAGCTCAAGAGATTCGAAATTCGACACAGGTGATAACATATAACACAAACGACTGTGTTGAAATTCTTTCTAGTTCATAATATCATAAATTCGCGTGAACCTCTAAAATTTTATTTCCTCTAAACACTTTCTAGACTCCTAAGATTCCTATTGAAACTATTACGTTTTTTTATAACTAATTTATTTGAAACGGCTCATACGACTATTACGTTTTAAAACTGAAAAATATTTATGAATTTATTGATCGTAAGCCTTTCTTATTTCTTAAAGCAAAAAAAAATGCTGCTGTATATGTACAATATTCAAAAACTAATTGAGAACGATGAACGGTTGAATGAATGAAATCAAAATTATGTGAGACAGCGTCATCTCATTTTCAAATCTAAAATAAATCAAGTTGAATAAATGAAAAAATCTTAGTCTAATTTTTTTAACTTTCGTTCTGAAGCTTCTGGATTTGAGAACATGGATAGGTCATTATAAAAGCTTTTTCCATCTAAAAGTTGTATACAAGTTTTCGTGAAAATTTGGTGAAATATTTCTTGACGAAACCTTTTATGTGCGATTCCCGTAAATAACTCGATTCCTTTGTTGTGCTAAAGTAATGATTTTATGATTAATAGTTCAATCAAAATTAATAAAAACAAACCACTCATTTCATTCAGCAGCCTTCCTTCGAATTTGGATTGTCCTTACTTCATCTGCCTGAGGCGTAGTACAAGCCTCTCAGTTATAGCACTAGTTAAAATCAATATCGTAGACACAATTGTTTCAATAAACCTACACTTTCTTCTGATTCTCAATTTCAACCACTCGTAAATTTGCTTCAACGTATTTTCGAAGAAATTTTCAGAATTTCTTCCTCGATGCTTATGTTCAAAACTTCTTCAACTAACTCCAAAAAAATTGTTTTCTGATGTGTAACGAGTGAAGCTTCGTGAATTGAAAAAGCTTCTTAAATAGTATGCTTAGATCTAAGATGCTTTCGAAAGCTGAGCTTTTGTTTTAGCTCTACTTGCACGCAAGTTCGTATGTAGTTTGCTAGGTTTCAATTTTCTAGAGAAATATTTCACGAAACTAAAATATAGGTTATGAGTTAACAACTTTTAGAATAAACATTCTCAATAAAGAAAAATTAACATTAAATAAATGCGATTCAAGGGAAAAAATGCACTTAGCTTCGGTATAATCTGGATCACATCCTACAAGGCCCGGCTCATCTTCTAATACAGCACTCCCGTGTTGGTCCGGAGGGCAAAGTCCTTTTTATGCTATTTTTCGAGAAAAAAACTTTCTCTAGATCACAAACGGAAGAAGCACTTCACTACAATTTGATCAACAACCTTCAAGACTTTTCAAAGCCATTTTACAATTAATATTTTAAAAATTCCACCAGCGAACTATCAAATCAACCTCACTCGGGCAGTGCTGCCAATCCTCTCTGAATATTTTCCTGAATTTTATACTAATTAAACTTGAAAAAGAAATTTAATTTGAATTTTTAAATAAACGATTTCACCGACTTACACGCGTTTTCCCTTGACCAAATTTTGACCGTATTACCCTTTAATTTGACTTCATCGAGTTGAGTTGAATTCGCTACAAGATTCTACAACAGAAAATGCTCATCGTGCCCCGATCAATGGTGCTCTGTTCACCTCGAGTAAAGAAGCTGGAGTATAAACGCAGTTTCTATAACTGGGAAATGTATGAACAATGTGTACATCTTATAGCAGTGTGTACATTATAGATCAAGATTATTCATCGATCCTTAGAGATTAGTTTTAAGCCAGCGGCCTTGGCTTAGAGGTTAGAGCGTAAATCTTCTAAGCTAGAGATCATGAGATCAATTCTCGATCATGGCATACATAGAACTTCTTATGAAGATTGCAGGTTTTAGCATTTTAAGCATGTTATTTAGCTGCCATTTCTGGAAATTTGTACGCTTGTGTTGAGTGTACGATACACTCACTGGGCAGCGCCGAACACCCCTGCTGGAAAGGAAGCAACTGTCAAAACCGTGATAGTCGATGTCATGTCGTGACAGCGGATGTCAACGTAAAGGGAGAAGATGAGTCATCATTTTGCGTGCGAATTTAAGAAGTGCAAGACGTTCTATTCTAAATCGTTAAAATTACATTTTCCTTTAAGTGGGTAATAAGTTTCTTCTTTATACAAAAGTTTATATTATATACTCAAACCTGTAAGTAGAGAACGATATTTGTAGTTAAAATTATCTTGACATATATTCAATCGTACATTAGGCAAAAAGGAAGAAAACTTATCCACGTGAGGTCTTGAAAAGAATCAATTGGATCCAACATTTCATTTGGAATCATTTCTCTGGAGTTTAAAATTAATCGAAGTTTGTGTTTTCAGTAAGTACAAAGAGAAACTAAAATTGGTAAAACATGTTGAAAAAGAATATTTCACTAAAATTTAGGCCACTTAGCAAAAGTAACCTTCATAGACCGATCAGACTTTGCATACTGGCAGTCATTCAAGCAACAGTCTTTGGAAAAATATACTAAATGTAAGTCACCACTATTTGTATTAAACATAAACCTTTGCTAAACGAATAAATTATATTTTAGCTTCAAGCTGCTAGAAAAAGAACGCTGCTTTGAGGAGTTTATTTTTACCACAACAGCTTGAGTTCATAAATATGGTTGGATCTTTCAAGGGAGTATAACGTTGCACTTAGGATTTCTAGTGTGAACTAATGTAACGTAAGGTTGCACTTAGGATTTAACATATGTGTGTGCTCATAAAATGCTCAACCAGTGTTCACCTGCCACTTGTCAATAGTGAAAGTGTATCTGGAAGCACGTAGTAAAAAGAAACAACGCGGGGTAATGCTACAAAAGATCTAACATCTGGTCGCAGTGGCCTCTCCCTTACAAAGACAGATAATTTAAAATTATGTCCGTTGCGATAGGATTCTGTGGTTGGTTGTCCTCCAGTATTTCTTAGGATGACCATATCGAGAAAAGGTAGCGTCTTCTCTTCAACCGTAAATTGTAAGCAGGTGGGAGTCGTATTTATTGATAGATTCAAAAGTTTTGGAAAATGAATTGAAGGTTTCCTTTGAAGAAGGCCAAGACATGAGGCCGAAACTTTTGACGTTCTGTGAACAATATAGTAACAATTTTACTATCAGACTAAAAAGACAACAAACAAAAAAGTTGTACCTATAAAGAATCAGAATTTAATTTTCATCAAATTAAAATTTTAAAACTTCTTTCTGATCCCCGAGAATAATTTGTGAGTTGATAGAAATCTTAAATTTCAATTCCTCATTCCTTTTTTAAATTCTTATTTGAAACGTACGGATTTGATTTGAAAGAAGTGATTTATTTTCAGTATCCCTCTAAAATTACTGCTGTCTCCCAATACAACTCTGCTCAGAGCATGGCCGGTTGTGTACTGGTGTTAAAATCGGCCCTGTCAGATCGGTCGTACGCCCTCCAGTTCCAGCAGTTGAATATCAGATTGCGGCCGCCAGCCAGAAAGAAGGGAACGCGAATGATGGCTATGATGGCCATCCAGTCGTCCTGCCGCGGCTTGGCGTGTGGGTGGGTTGCAAGCTTTGCGGTCTGCTGTAGCATGCCGATAAGCGACAATTGACTGGAAAAACGGTGTGAACAGGCCAATGTTTTACAGCGCGAGCTTCCATGCTCTCCACCCGCAATCCTAACTTGTTTTTTTATCTTTCAAAATTCGCGCTTTAGCTGTGGCAACATTTGTTTTATGCGTTGGAAATATGCATATTGGAATGCGCGTTATTCAGGCCAGAGAGAACACGTGGCTTTGGGTGGCACCCTAATGGCCGACCTGTGGTGGTCAGCTCGATAAGGCCTAACCTACGACTCCGTTCGGAAAACCTGGACTAGGTCCCATAGATAAGATTCTACGACACAGGGTTAGAACACTGCAAGGTAATTGTTGGCTGACGGGGTGCACTTTTTTGCGTATGACTGGAACCGCAAATAAATTTTTCACGGTAAGATAAGCCTCGTATTCGTATAAGGTGTTTTGAAGGATAACTTACTTTTAAAATAAATAATTTCTAAACAATTAAACTTCGTTTCAGCTTCTGAGGCGAACCACGCGTGGCCTACTAATGTGCCTATTAAGATACAAATCTATCTGTATTTACCACTTGACAGTAGTAGGCCCGAGCCTAACAAAAATTTGGTATGTGGTGATAATGTCTCTAAATTAATTCTACCCGCTCATTTTTACCATCTTTTATTCCTTCATCTATAAAAATTTCATAATCTTAAGATATCTTTACTAAAAAGGACATCACTTTTCACCGAAAAGGCCAATAAGTTTAGTACGAACAAAAAGAACGATGAGTGATCACAAAATTAAACTTTAATTTATAATCCAGCTTAATACTTTCTAGCACCTCTGTTAATGTCTTTAGTTTATACTTATACTTATACTTATACTTATACTTATACTTATACTTATACTTATACTTATACTTATACTTATACTTATACTTATACTTATACTTATACTTATACTTATACTTATACTTATACTTATACTTATACTTATACTTATACTTATACTTATACTTATACTTATACTTATACTTATACTTATACTTATACTTATACTTATACTTATACTTATACTTATACTTATACTTATACTTATACTTATACTTATACTTATACTTATACTTATACTTATACTTATACTTATACTTATACTTATACTTATACTTATACTTATACTTATACTTATACTTATACTTATACTTATACTTATACTTATACTTATACTTATACTTATACTTATACTTATACTTATACTTATACTTATACTTATACTTATACTTATACTTATACTTATACTTATACTTATACTTATACTTATACTTATACTTATACTTATACTTATACTTATACTTATACTTATACTTATACTTATACTTGCTTAGTGCATTTTGTACAAGTTTGGAGTTCATCCCGATAGACCTTAGTATTGCTCGGCAGGATCAGTTTTGTCACAAATAACACACATTCCGACACCACTTATGTACCAAAATCTCATTCTTTGGAATCTGTGGAGAGTTCGAGTTACTTCCAGAGCCTTGCCGAGAAACACAATCCTCTGCAAAAATGCAAAACCGTCATCGGTGGCATTTTTGTGTGTTTATACATACACAAGGGCCCATCTATGGTTATTCTAGCTTTACATCTCAAGTACCAGCGCTATTCATGGAAAGAAAAAATGCTGCCAGCAATTTGCGAAAGCACAGGAAATTTGTCATAATTTTCTCACCCCAGCCCCGTCGGCATTTGGCGTCCCGGGGAGCAAGTCAAAGGGAGAAGTATCATCAGGTCGATTTTGGCAGTCACCTCTTTTGTGTTTTGCCTCCTCTAAAAAGATGGAATTTGCGTTTTCCGAGACTATTTTCCCCAGGCAGTTGCTGGCAGGGAAAACCCTTTGCAAATTTTCTCCTCATCGTCAGTCAGTCCGTCAAAAAGCAGCTCATACACAAGAGGCGGCATCAAGTCATAGAGAATAAGAGCAGCAGCTTAGAAAGCGCTAAAATTCCGAAAAACGGTTTTGGCTGACGGGGGTTTGGGAATTCTTCTCATCAACCTTGGGGAATTTTGTTGCCGAGACTATAGTTGGGCTAGATGCTGCCTTTCGGTTTTTGTTGCTGAAGCAGCCGTATTTTATCAGCGCCAAAGCATTCCTTTCCTTTCGGCAGTCATCTAAATAATGCTCGGTTCTGCTAAGTATTTGATAATTTCGCGAGCATATTATTGTGTTTTGCTGCCAGCCAGCCAGCCAGCCAGCAAGTAGATAGTAGGTACCTCCAGAAAAGGCTGAAAAGCAACTATAGGAACCAAGACGTAAGATTTTCGTCATTTTTTGGGGGAAGTGAGGAAGCACGCATTGACAGGCAAAGGAGATGGCACCAGATGTTTTCAACAGTGCGGTTTCTGATAACAAGGCTGGGTACCAGTTTTTAGAATATCGAGGGAAAACTATTTGTTATGTAATTTGTGATCTAGTTGAGGTTTTGCTGGTGGAAGCAAGTTCATGGGTAATGCTGTCTCAACCGGAGAATTGAAATGACATAGCGATGACAGTGCTTCAGGCTTTAAACATTTTAATTCGATGCGGGAATTATGAGTTATGTCTTAAATAATTGCTTCCCTTGAGAGACAAAGAGCTCTGTAATAAAAACTTACAGGTACTTTTGAAATTCTTTAAATACTTTTGATTAAGAATTTAAAATTTTGAGTGTAGCGAAGAACATTTCGCTTGACATTTTGCTTGACATGTTTAGCACCCTCATAGGAGGGGGTTAACCATCAACCCCCCTCTCCTTTGCTACGGTCATGTTTTCAAATGTGGGAATTAAGGCAACCGTTTTATAATGCGTACCCTCTTCTAGTAAATTATGATCAATTTTTCAACAGCTTAAAATTTTTACCAAATTTCCTCACGTTATTTTATGAAGTCAACTCGACTTTAAGTCGCCTACCGCATGTCTTGAACCCATTTCATCTTGGGATTACTTTCACATTTTTTTTCGGACGGAAGCAGTTCATTTCCACTTATTATTGCACACAAAAAGCATTCCACAGAAAGCCACCAATAACGCTTAAAAGTCCAAGCTCGGCGTGTATAAGTTCGGGGTACCTCTTAGAGACTGGGTTTGACAATACAATCGCCATAAATAACAGCATCTTACAAGGGTCTCGGATTGCCCTAAGATGTGATTTCTTCCTTCTTTATTTTTTCGGATGCCGTGTTACTACAGCATCCCACATTCTCTCGCATCAGTAACATTCCGAAATCCCTTTTACCGATTTTTCCCGTCAACCAACGGATTGTGATTTCGGTCCAGTTGCTGGAACCCCCAAATGGAACCGGGCGCTCCTCTCTTTCTTTCTGGTCATACATTACTGGCTGGAAAATTGAGGATTTTCCGGGGCTTTTCCTTCTGTTCCAATTTTTTTCTTCAGTTCCTTTTTTTACTTCCTAGGAAGCGACAAAAACACGATGTTTCGTCGTGTCTTTGGTATTACGACATTACCGTCTTTCGTTTTGGTGCTGGCGATGACGACGAAGGCTGCGTTCTTTTTCCGAGCTTAGTAAAAATGGATCTTAAGGCCAAGATATGTATGTGTGGCTATGAGGGGGTCTAGCTTTTCGCACTCACAAAAAACCAATGCGAGCACCCATGTCGGACATCGCACTTACACGACTTGGAAGGACGCATCGAGACCATTCGAGTGGATGGCAACAAAATGGAGAAGGAATTGGTCTGGCCACCGCAATGTTTCCACTTTAATTTCCGGAGCCATAAGAATTTTATGAATTTCCAAGCAATTAATTTTGATCTTAAAGTCTTCAAATACATGGAAACTGTGTTGAACATTTTAATTTCTGGATTTAATCTGATAACTGAAAAGAACAAATTGTTTTTAACTAAATAGTAAGGAACAAAAACGACACTTTAAGGGTAAAAAATAGGTTTCAGACCATATCTGTAGAAAGTGAAGACGGTTTAGAGTTTATGATCGAAAAGTGTTTCAAATAATGGAATCTACATATTTCATATTCCTTTTTTGGTTTTATTTTACCTTCCATTAAACTAGCTGACCTGGTAGATTAAGTTCTACTAAAATAAATTCTATTATTGCTAACTAATGATTAATGCTCGAGCTATTTGTTCATCCGTCCTTTCTTTCTTCGTTAAACAATTTTGTAGTAGCAGCTTTATATCAAAGAGCTCTTCTCCCAAAGCATTGAAAGCTATTAATTTCGTGGACGCAAGTCTTTCAAGGTACTGTATTTATGGTATTCCGTTGAATACATTATTATCCATTTATGAAGGGGTTTACCAAGTGAAACTGTATTGTATTCAATGCTATAAATCACTTTTTCATGTGAATTTCTGTGAAAATTTTTGATAACTGTTCAAGATGTGTCGCGTTTTACATGTATTTTTTTACCCATTCCAATCTTTTGTAAGTGATTTTTATCCGTTTGAGAATCAACAATCATAAACTCAACAATAACTTGGAAAACTTAAATCACTCTAAACCAACGAAAAAAAAAACATATTTTACATGTTTTATATAATTTTTAATATCAAATATGTATTTTGAGGGAAATATCCAGAATCTTTAGCAAGTTCGAAAATTTTAAATAACCGATGAAAGTCCCTATTTTAATAATTAGGGCTTATTGAGGGTTGTCGTCCGTCCCGCAGAAGCGGAACATGTCCCTCTTTTTGGATTAGTGTTCCCCTATCCCGCTTTTTCCTAAAACGTTCCGTTTTTTTTCTTTGAAAACTTATATTTTTGAAAATAATGTTCACGACCTTATCGGTGAATGTTATGTTCTCATAGTAAGAACATTTCAAGAATTGAAAATTATAGATGGATAGAAGAAGATTAGAAAAAAATTACAGGTGTTGAAAATGAGCGGGTTGAAATTTTATTTTTAAGAAGCATTTTCACCACATATTTAACTTTTGTTCAAGCACGGATCAACTATTTTGAAATGTTAGAATCGGGCAGGGTTGAGTCTAACACAACACACAGGCGCGGTCCTATGGGGGGGGGGGGGGGTGATCGGGGTGATCACCCCCCCCAAGCGGCAAAAAACCGTTAAAAAATACCCGCATAAGCTCGAATTTTTATGAAAAGTTGGTATTTTTCTTAGAAGATGTGTTTCAAATTTTCAAAATTTTCCACTCCGTGGGGGTGTTTATACAACAAAAAAGTTAATTTATCACTTAAAAGGCTCAATATAGAAAAAAATCGATCCACCAAACTCAAGCAGCTGTACCGATTCCTTGGACTGAATAATATAATTAATGTTATATTCGCTTCAAATTCAGAGCTTCTAAATTCTAGATTTTGTTTTGAATTAAAATGAAATGAAAAATTTGGAAAGGAAAAAAAGAAGGGTTGAATATTGTTTTAACACTGAAATACTTGAAATATTTGTTCAGCTGTCGTTAAATCATGTTATTTTTCAATTTTCTTTATTTAAGAATTTTTACCATCTTGAATGGATTAACAGCTCTTGGTCATTCTTAAAGTAAAAAAAACCATTGGCCTTCAGGTGTTGAATTGCCTTTATTGTTAGAAATTTAAATTTTAGTCAAATTATCCATCGGAGTGATAAATTCTTCAGTAGGCGTTCAAACATCGTATGACTTAAATTGGTCGTCTAACTTTCCAATCTTTCTTTTTGTCTTTTAGTCACCAATTTAAAATTCAAATTTGATTTTATTTGATTCTTTTTGAAATGCATCAAACATTCATATTATGGATGACCATGAAAAAATACAAGTTCTGCCAAACAGAAATCGAATTTAAAATATTAATAGAACTCTTACTAAATTAAAAAATCTCTTGAGATAACGTGATATAACTTTTACGTTTCCTATGAGTTTTTAGAGCCAAAAAGGAACAAAAAAGCATTTATCAAAGCTGTTTGAATATGAAGGAATTGGTGTTGGCGATAAAGATTGAAATTCATCTCCAGAACCTAATATCTTCTTTCAAAACAATAACACAAGGGAACAAAATTCACATTTTCCAAGGCGCAAAGAATTTGAAAACTGATTTCGGAGCACTAAATGCAAATTTGTATTTTTTTTTTTATCAGCTCTTGTTTCCGGTATAAATTTTAAAAAATACAAGGTTCATTGAAAAAAATTCTACACTTTTTAGAAAAAGTGTGAAATATCAAAAAGATTTTGAAAAAAAAAGATTTTAACTTAATGATCGATTTTCATGAAAACTGAGTAATTTACCATGACAAAAAATTATAGAAGTTAGTATGTTTCCGCATTTTGTAAATTACGAAGATTATCTAAACAAATTCTGTATTATTTTTACCGGGAATTTGTCACTTTTTGGCATTCTCACCTATCTTATTTTTCCTGTTTATGTAAGGTTAGTTACTTCATCAATTTATCATTGATCGGTTTCACTCTAAACTGCTTAGTTTTAAAATTACTTAATGCCATAAGAAGAAAAAGAAAAAATCTGACAAAAAAACCGAGTTTGGGACGCAAAATTCTTCCAAAATCAGTTTGCCTCGGTTTTAATTTTTCCCTTATCATTCCACTATTTTTTCGGCAATAAGGCAATCTATCATGCTAAACAGTCAGAAGATCTTTTAGTGATTTTTAACCAACACTCCTGGATTTCAAGATCTACAGCAATTATGTCACCGAAATTGCTTTCAGCTCATGGACACAATAAAATCTAAGTTTTAAGTTAAAATTTAGCTTAAGGTTTGATATTCTTAATCTGAATGCTTGGCTATTTCGATAATGATTTCAAATGATTGAGACTCTTTACTAAAGAAATGTATTAACTTTCAGAATTAACCCCTCATTTAATATTTTTTATTATACAGTAGTTTTTCGATTTTATCACGGTAAAAAAAAATTTCACCGTGAATATGGCGAAACCGTGAATTTGGCGAAACTAAAAATTGAAGTAGAAAAAAGTATTTTTACTGTCTATAATCAATAATTTATAATGTTTTCAGTAGTGGAAACGTTTTGTATCAATAAATTTTGATCATAAGGCGTAATTATCAAAGATTACTAAACAAAATGGATCGTTTTCAGTTCAAATTTTTCTTCGCTAAGGCAAATTTTTAGGTTTTTTCTTGAAATAAAACTATGTGGTATATCCATTTGATAGTCTACATCTAATTAAAGTGAATTATTTTGTTTTGATGGAATTTTAACAGTCGTTATCTCTTTTTTCAATTTTGAAAAAAGTTCAAAGAACTTAGGATCACAAAATTTTTTTTTGCTAATTTCAAATTTCAATATTTTATTCTTAACACCTTTGATGAACTAAAAAGTATATTGATTCGAAAAATATTTTAAAATTTGCTCAACTTAGACTTTTACAGTGTGATTCTCGAAATTTTCTTTATGGGCAGATAATCTTTTGTCTTTATATGTGGAAAAACATAAATCTTAGGCATATTTTCAGACAAAGCTAGCAGAATTTCATTTTGGTCTTCCAAAATTATCCATTAAGACAATACTAAGGGCTATCCAATAAGGATTACGCACGCCACCCTTTAAAACAAACAAGTTCAATAAAGAAATCAAAGACACTTATCTCTTTTCAAAAACGCCTCAATTCATCCATATTTTTAATATGATTCGCATAACCAAAAAAGTTAATTTTTTTAAAGCGACTAACCAACACAAGTAACAGCACTAGCATCAACGTGACGTTAAAATACTTGTTTCGATTATTACAAGCGTTTTTAAAATCCAAATGACGGTTTTAAACACTATACAGATAAAATAAGCAGTTCAATGGCATTTTCATATTTTTGGATACCTATATACCATAACATAAACCATAAAAAGTATCATAAACAAACACGCTCTATGCTTTTGAAAGAAAATTAAGGACCTGGAAATGGTTTCTGAATGATTTTTTAAAAAGCGTGATAAAATCGAAACAATAACCGTGATAAAAGCGAGCGTGAATTTGGCGAGTATTGATAAAATCGAATAGTGATAAAATCGAGAAACTACTGCAATTCAAAATTATTTAAAAAATTAGGAATTATGTGTAGGTACCTAACAACAATGAAATAGATTAATCTTTTTTTTATAATTCATTTGTTGCAGTGCAATTAAAATTGAATATTTTGAATGAAAACTTTAAACTCAAGAGCAAATCAAATACAATTAGGTTCCATAAGCTTCATATGCAGAAACTGATTTTGATAATAGAATTTTCTACTTAATTCATATTTAAAGTGTTGATTTTACTTATTGTGTTTCCAAATTTGAAAATAATTATACTAAATTTCCAAATCACGATTCAGTAAAATACTCCAATGAAGAATTTAATGCCTGTTAGATATGTTTGTTAGTAAGTTTCTCGGCATTATTGGTGAAAAGTAAATACCTACTTCCAAAAAATTATAAAATATCGGAGCACTAATATTTAGAAGCTCAGAAAAAAAAAATTAAGATAGCTTGAACATTTTTTTTACATCTTCATCTCTCAACAACGTGTATATTATTTTTATTGAAAAAATTACATTCATAAAAAGAAATTCTTTAAAGAGCTCTTTGAGTGATAATTTTAAAATACCAGATATACCTACAAATTTAAAAAAATTATCAAAAATTTTTCGCAGTGGATATTAGTTTTATAAAATGATGTGTAAGTTGTGTAGAAGGATATTAAAATGAGCATATAGAGAAACTTTGATAAAGTTTTCATTATTCATCCCTTGTTTCATATTTTTTTAAATACATGTTGTTCAGTGAAATTCATGGGAGAAGGAGGAGCAGTGTGCAGCTTATATTGTAGACTCATTTTCAACTGACAATCCCCCCCCCCCCTCTCCACAACCTCTCCCCCCTCCTCTCGCGCACTCAAATGAACGTTTTTTCACCTGATATTGACTTTCCTTTATATTGACTGATTTTTGAAAACTGAAAAATCACCCCCCCCCCCAAGAGCCAGCTCTAGGACCGCCCCTGACAACACAATAGTTGGTCTTGCATGGTTCGCACCGCGAAACAAATTAAGAAAACTTTTACGAAATTCACTATCTTACTTAGCTTAGCTTGATTCACTACTCACATCCACCTTGAATCATTGAACCCGAAATGCACCTTAAAAAGTCTTTTAATTTTAAAGTATTCTAGTTAACTCTGTGATTGGTTTCTAAACTTGGTTTAAATAAATTCAATACATTTCGGATTCTAAGATCGCAGGAAGTAGAACAAGTTCCACATCGTCAATGGTTGCTACTCCGTGATTGACCAAGGCCATCAATTTTGTTTAAAGGTCAAATGAACGGAACCTGGGATTGGCTACACATTCATTGCTCACAAAACTGACGCTCTCTCTTTACTTACTTATTATTTTATTTATTATACTTACTTACTTTTACTTAATGATCCCGCGCCGATCCTCCGGTGCATAGGGCCGTGGTAAAAGACCTCCACTGTTGACGATCCGGAGCCAGCGTCTTCACCTGGTCCCAGTCAAGATTCTCGTCGACAGTTCGGATTTCAGCGGCTAGGCTTCGCCGCCACGAATTTCTGGGTCTGCCTCTTCTTCGATGACCTTCTGGATTCCAATCTAGCGCCTCTCTGCAAATCTCGTTTTCATCTCTTCGCAGCGTGTGCCCAATCCATCTCCACTTACGTTCCCGAATCTCGATTTCTAGCGCCCTTTGATGACACCGGCGATGTAGTTCCTCATTCGAGATCCAATTGCCAGGCCACCAAGCGCGGATGATATTCCGCAGGCAGCGGTTTACAAATACTTGCAGTTTTCGCGTCGTTACCGCATATGTGCACCAAGTTTCGCACCCGTACAGCAATACGGATTTGACGTTTGAGTTGAAGATTCGGATTTTCGTTCGTAGAGAGATCTGGCGTGACCGCCAGATGTTTCGGAGACTCGCAAACGCAAATCGGGCCTTTCTTATCCGGGTTTCGATGTCTTTTCTGGTACCACCATCAGGCGTTATCTGGCTACCAAGATACTGGAAGCACTCCACTTTCTCAACTTGTTGCCCAGCTACCATGAAACTGGAGGGATTTCCTGTGTTGATCTCCATCGACTTGGTCTTTCCGACATTGACTTTGAGACCTGCTGCCTTGGAACTTTCGGTGAGATCGTCGAGTTTGCTCTGCATATCTGGTTGTGTTTGGGCGAGCAAAACAATATCGTCAGCCAGGTCAAGGTCGTTCAGTTGCTCCATTGTTGAAGGATTCCACGGCAATCCTCGGTTCGGTGCACAGTCAATCGATCCAATCAGAATCTCATCCATTACGATGAGAAAAAGTAGCGGTGATAGAATACATCCTTGTCTCACTCCAGCAGTTACCGGGATTGGTTCGGACAAGACACCGTCGTGCAAGACCTTGCACGAAAATGCCTCGTACTGTGCTTCGATGAGATGGACTAGTTTCTCTGGGACCCCTCGTCGCCTTAGAGCCGCCCAGATGTTTTCATGGTTAAGTCGGTCGAATGCTTTTTCGAAATCAACGAACACCAGCAGAAGAGAGTCCTGGAATTCGTTGATTTGTTCCAGTATGATTCGTAGCGTTGTGATGTGGTCCACACATGATCGTCCGGATCGGAATCCAGCTTGTTGCCGTCGGAGTGTAGCGTCTATTTTCTCCTGGATCCTGTTCAGGATCACTTTGCAGAGTACTTTGAGGGTTGTACAGATCAACGTTATGCCTCGCCAGTTACCGCACTCTGTCAGGTCTCCTTTCTTCGGGACCTTTACGAGGATACCCTGCATCCAGTCGACCGGGAATGTTGCAGTATCCCAGATGTCAGCGAAAAGACGGTGCAACATTTGTGCTGATAGGGCAGGGTCGGCTTTGAGCATTTCAGCAGGGATGCAATCGATCCCAGGTGCTTTGTTGGATTTCATGTTTTTGATTGCCGCTTCTATTTCAGCCAGCGAAGGCGCTTCCGAGTTGACGCCATTTATGCGACTTACTGTTGGCGCTTCGAGCTGCAGATTCTGTTGGCCATCGCTATTCGTGACTCGGAAGAGTTGTTCGAAGTGCTCAGTCCATCGTTTGAGCTGATCTGTTCGATCGGTCAATAACTGACCTGCTCGGTCTTTTAGCGGCATTCTTGCATTAGTCCTTGCACCACTGAGGCGGCGAGAAATGTCATAAAGTAATCGGATATCTCCATTGGCGGCGGCTCTTTCTCCCTCTTCGGCTAGGGAGTTTGTCCAGGCTCTCTTGTCTCGTCTACAAGCTCGTTTAACTGCCTTTTCCAGCTCCGCATATCGTAAGCGGGCGGCTGCTTTGGCTGACCCGGTACATGCCTGCTCAATTCCGACTTTCGCCTTTCTCCGATCATCGACCATCCTCCAAGTTTCATCCGACATCCATTCACTTCTTCTTCCACAAACTTTACCGAGAGTACCATGGCTCGTCGTGATAAAGGCATTCTTGATTCCACACCACTGTTCTTCGACTGTTCCGTCTGTCGGCAGCTCCGAGGCTCGGGATTCTAGCTGTTCAACGTATGCCCTTTTCACCTCTGGATTCTCCAACCGGCGGACGTCGTATCGACACCCGACTTTCTCCTCGCGCCGTTGGACACGCGCAACTCTCAGTCGTATCTCGCCAAGGACGAGGTGATGGTCAGATGCAATGTCTGCGCTTCGTTTGTTGCGGACATCAAGAAGGCTCCTTCTCCATTTTCGGCTGATGCAGATGTGGTCAATTTGATTTTCTGTTCGGCCATCTCGGGATACCCAAGTGACCTTATGTGCTGGTCGATGGGGGAAGAGCGATCCGCCGATCACCATGTTGTTGTTTCCACAAAATTCTACAAACAGTTCTCCGTTTTCGCTCATCTGTCCTAGGCCATGGCGTCCCATGATGCGCTCAAGGTCCTGATTGTCGGAGCCAATCTTTGCGTTGAAGTCGCCCAAATGGATTTGAATGTCACCCTTCGGAATTCTCTCAACCACGCTGTTCAGTTGACTGTAAAACTGCTCTTTCTCCTGCAAGTCGGCAACGTCAGTTGGCGCATAACACTGGACCATTGTAAGGTTTCTAACCCGTGTTCTGAATCTGGCTACGGTTATTCTTTCGTTTATCGGTTCCCATCTAATGAGGGCCGCGTAGGCCTGCGGGCTTAACAGGAAACCAACTCCTCGTTCCCGAGTAGCATGTTCTCCTCGTATGCCAGAGTAAAGCAGGACTTGCCCGGATTGTGTCTTGTGTTCTCCAGTATTAGGCCAACGGACTTCGCTCAATCCCAGAATTTCAAGCTTGAGGCGGCTAGCCTCTCTAGCAAGTTGTTCCAGTTTGCCTTGTTGGGCAAGGGTTAAAACATTCCAAGTTCCAATTCGTGTCCGTGTTTTCATGCTAAAAGTCGTCGCCAAAGTTCCAGGTCGGTCATTTCTTTCGGATTCCGTAACAATTTCAAATCGGGAGCAGTAGGTTGTTAGCCTAAAGTCCCTATCCCGCGATGGGGCTGCCATCTTGGACTTAGCTGGCGGGAGCCGCATTTCATAAATTCAGCCGCTTGCTGCAAGACAGACGCTGTTTGAGCCGCCCCTGACCTGGAGAACAGACGCTCGGTTGTTGTTGCACGCCGCCCCTGACCTGGGGAACAGACGCGTGCGGCCACCTTCTCAGTCTGCATGCGACCAAAGCATCCACCGGGGTTGGGTACCCGATCTCCGCTTAGGTTACTCGCACCCCAGCCGGCACCGCGGGGAGGTAGAGATAGGAGTTGTGAATAAGAGGTGATATGACCACTATGGGGTCTCGTGTTGCACATTATCCACCGTTTACCAGCCACGCTCTCTCTTTAAACATCAATAACGACGCCGGCCACGTCCTAGTAGTCAATAGATAGGTTAGGAAAAATGAGAAAGGGATAAAAGAACAACTTTATGCCTAAGGACCGAGTTCACCTCTGAGCCCTTGCCAAAAAAAAATTGCTTGGGAATGTGGGGGAATGGAATTAATTATGAAACACTTTTGACTAGTGTTATACTGATAGGCTTTTCTTTTAAAATATATTTTTAATTTATTTAAACATTTTAGCGAAATAAAAAACAACAATTTGAAAAGTGATTATGACTTAAACAAATTCGAAGTCAATCATACAAACTTGATTTCCATCTTCATCTGAATCTGTTATAGTTTTTGCTCACATAGCTCAAAGTTCGAAATGATATTCGAACTGATGTTCTTGATCATATTTATGTGGGAATTTGAAAACGTATAAAAAGTGTAAAAGTTCAAATATTTTCAAGAGAAATTGAGAAATAGATTGAAGTAAAAAAAAGGGAATTGTATTATTGGAGAAATCAAGGTCGAATAGAACGTTTTACCCTTTTTTTAAAAGAGAAATGAAAAGAATAAAAACTATGTTAAGTTTTTCAGCAAATTTGATTGAATTATTCATGTAACGACTTCCCGCATTTGATCAGAAACATCAAGATTCAACTTAAGCCCTGTTTATGATTTAATCTATATATATAAAAAGCAATTTCTGTATGTTTGTTTGTCCTCTATAGACTCAGCCGTCTTTAGGGCTAGAGGTCTGAAATTTGACATGGATGCTCTTTAGGACCAGGAAGGATGAAAAATGTTTTCAGATTTTCGGATGATCCCTTCTGAAGGGGGTCGTCCATACAAGACAAATAATGTTTTCGCGATATTGACGTTATTTGAGGTATCAAATTCAGTGTGAGGGGCCGCCAAAAGGGGTCGTCCATGTTAACTTTTCAATATCTTAGTGATATTGTCATAATAACGACAGATCGGATCGGATTCAGATGAAAATTGGTACACGTGAGTTTTAAGGGGCGGACAATCGATTTCAGGTATTAAATTCAGTGTAAGGGGCCAGCAAAGATGGTTGTCCATATCAACCTTTCAATATTTTTGCAATATCTTCTTTATCATAGATCGGATTGGGATTAAAATTTGCACACGATAGTTTTAGGGACGGGCAATCGATTTCAGATGTCAAATGTTTTTCCAGGGGTCGACGAAAAGCGCGAGGTTCGTTTCGAAACGGTCTCAGCGTCTCCCATTTTCTTCGGGAGACACTGATACCCAATGTGGTGGAAAGAGAGATGATGAGAAAGAAACGTTGCAAAAGTAGGAGTAAAGTTTTTTCTTCGTAAACATAGTTACCATGACACAAGTGACGTCACTACCGACCATTTTCGCGACGCATTTTGCCTAGGATAAATGAAGCTCCCTAACAACGACGCGTCGCGACGCAGGGCTTGTTTATGTTTATTTTTCTTTTTTCTCTCCGACTTGCAATAGTGTGCGTTTCTTTGCGCCAACTTAGTAAAAGTGTACCTCATTGACTGAGACCGTCTCAGATTTCCAACAACAACAACAGACAACAAAGTTCGTCTCATAACAAAAATCGCAGTTCATGTTGCCTTGTGTGGACTAGGCTTTAGGCCTCAGCTTTTCCTTCTCTCTCAAACTTTACTGGTGGTGTTCGTGGTGGAGTTGTTAAGTGTTTTGTACAACGCAGATGTGTCAGATGATCGTCTCCATTTATTATTGTTTCATGTGAAACGAATCACAACTTTTCAAAGATAGGGCTACTTTATGCGGCTCGCCAGTCCGAACAATTTCATAGCCCGCTGATTCAATTATGCGGCTAAAGTCTCGCGCTCACGCAACATAAATTGTGCCAAGTTGCGGGCGAAAAACGTACGTTTTAAAGCGATCGCAGAAGCAACATGTTCTTCTTATGGGAGTACTCACGTTTTCGGTTCTCACCGGTTTTGCTATACTGCGGGGAACTACTGCGGCCCTCCTGGCTTACCCTGCTAGTTGACGGTCATATGGTGGTAGCTCTGCTGCGGTTATTCGGTGAAACTATTTGGTCGGCGGATTGAGGCGCAGGTAGAGAAGATGTTCTCTAGCTAGCCGTCGTGGTCTGCTGTTGATCGGAAAGCACGATGAAGATGATGATCGCGGTTCTCGTAATAGCGAGGGGACCGCGGCGCGGCGCTACTAAAGGTGTATCACTGCCTGGCTAGGGTGTTGGTGTCTGATAGCCTTCAGCAACAGCGGTGTTCGCTTCGGCTGGGGCGTGTGCCGCTAATGACCCTGGTGGTGCCTCGACTTACTCTAGGTGATTATGCAGTTGTATCTGGCATGAAGGAGTGCAGCGTTTTACACGGGGTTTCACTGGCGTGATTACCTGCACAACATACCTTCAGGTCGAGCAAATGTCGTAAACACTACTTGCACTGCACTACCTATGCTTGCTAGCTCTAGTGTGGGCTAATCGACCGACTTAGTCGAATCGCGAAGTTAAACAATTAACTCTTCTCTCGCGAATTCTCGGATAGCCCTTGTCTTCCCCTTCCAAATCCGAAATTAGAAACCAATCTTTTTCTCTTTTAGGTTCACAACGCATCCCGAAGGAGGTCATTCACCTGATGCAAACAAAGTCTGCCGTCACATGTCTCAAGCCACATGTTTAAAGTTGGAAGTGTGTTGGTT
Source organism: Uranotaenia lowii (assembly GCF_029784155.1). Lineage (NCBI taxonomy): Eukaryota > Metazoa > Arthropoda > Insecta > Diptera > Culicidae > Uranotaenia > Uranotaenia lowii. The sequence goes on from NC_073692.1 coordinate 143,829,105, forward strand.
GATCTAATGCCTTCAACAGCGTGTTAATGGTTTTGATGATTGTTCGCCTAGGGTGGCGCTTGAAATATGAATGTCGAAATGTTTTCGTTTTCGAAATGAACTAATTTTATTTTATGCTTATTTATTTTGATTAGACTATTAAGGTTCTGAATGATGCAAATATTTACAGTTGTTTCTGTCAATTCAATGCGTTTTTGATGTCGGCCTTACAAAGAAAATGTTTTGCTTTATTAACCCGTTACTCAATGTATGACGAAAATTTAGTTTAAGTTGCTTCAATAGTATCAATGCTTATTGATAATTGAATTATATAGATAACTAGCTGGCCCGGCAAACTTTGTTGAGCCTGTATTTTTGAGAATTTTTTATTTATATTTTAGCACTGTTCCTTAGTCAGCCTTCCTTTTGGGTGGATAAAAGCAAGTGGATACCCTTGTGTCAGAAAAAAAATCCAGATTTAAAGTTTTATATAAAAATAAGCTACGTTAACTTTTGGTTAGCTAACTTATTTCCTTCCGGTAACTTAAGAACGCTTAATCTTTCAAGTTTCAATTTAGTTTAGCCATCATTCCTATTCAAAAACTGCTATCTGATCAAGTATTTTAAAAATGCTGAAGATTGATTTGAACAGAAAATTGACCTTTTTTGCTGGAGTCGTCATAAATAGAGTTTTTTTTTAGATTTGTGTTTACCTCTGCATTTAAATACATTGAAGTTTTCTTTAAGCATGATCGTCTGCATAGAAAAATTAAAAAATGAATTGGAGAAAACCAGAACATTCAAAGAATGATGAGAAATTTAATTTTTAGTTTTTTTTTCATTATTTCAATTGTCGTTTTTTTTGGACTTGGTACTAAATACACTAATTGAATCTTATTGTGAATTGACAGAGCTGAGTTTGACAAATATTTAACAATTCAGGAAAAGTCACTGTTCATCTCATTTTAAAGCAACACTTTTCTAATCAATATAATGTTTGAAAATGTCTTTAAAATTTGTGTCATCATTATCTTTTTTCAATTTGCAGTTAGGAATTGGCAAATTTCACTGTAAATGAAGAAATTAAAAAAAAATTAAACTTTCATGTTTTTGAATTATTTTTCTTTTAGCATTTGAAGCCTTGAATGAGGGCAAAACTATTTTGAGTATTTGGAATAAAAATTCAAAAAAAATCACAAATTATTTAAAATTTTAGTTTATAATCGTAAGATAAGAAACTGTTATCCAAACAGTTAAATTTAATTCTAAATTTATTGTTAATTTAAATTAATATTTTGAATTTGGCTTTATGAATCTGGATTTTCAGTTATGTTTGAACGTAAATTTAAAAGCTGATTTTCTCTGATCTTGATTTTATTTTTGTTGATCGAGTTCAAGTGTTTATATTCTTAAACTCACTTGTGCTTGATAGATGGTTTTTTTGATCTGATATCAGGCACGAAACTTTTTTCTGTATTCTTGTGTATTGGTTCAGATTTTTCTCTATACTTAAATGTTTCGAAATTTTAGGTGGCATGCTTTTTACTTAAATGTCAAATTTTTATATTCTTTCAAGTTTGATGATATTTTTGATTACGATTCATTTTTCTGACTTTTGAAACTAAGAGTTTGATCTAATATCAAGTTAAAGTCCCATATAGCTTGTTCGATCTCAACTGTTTCGGTCGCCCTGTTAGGACTGCCGCCTCAATGTATACTAGCCATCTGAACAGTTTGTCTACCGTTGCCATAATGAAGCCAGTTCATTCTATTGTGAAATTTATGTACATTTGAAGCGGAAAAAAGTTGTAATTATAAATGGAGATAAAATAAAATATCCTTTTAAGTATCATTCGTTCCCGAAACAAGTTGTTTTTTTTCCTGATCTGCTATGGTCTGCCCAAACATAGCTTAACTTTTGAAAAGTTCCGTTTAACCACTGAGCATGAATGGTAGTATGCATTTTTTCAATGATTCTTGATCCTCCAATCCATTCTTATGATAGTGAATCAATTTACTTGGAATCACAAAATTGATAACATTCAATTCTCAAACTGACTGGATAAATTCATGACATCTTCTAAAAATCAACAAAAAATAAATAAAGGTGATTTTTTATCAGCTTTATGACTTTTTATTGGTGTTATTAAAACTCATCAAAAATGATTTGGTAATGGTTATGTTTTGAGTCTATTGAAAATTTTACATCCATATTGCTTAAGTTGCTCAAAGAATATTCCATTTAAAAAAAAAATTAACGGTGCACGAACAATCATCTAAGAAAATATAAGAATCGCCTTGATTCTGATGCAACAAAAAACAAATTTCGTAAATATGCTTCTTACCGGCTAGTTGCAGCACCCCACAGGGACAATCACATCCAAGTATCCATTTTACTGGTGCCACGTAAAAAGTTCACTGATAATGAAAATGGGCTAGAGAGATTGATGAACATCAGTAAGCCTTGATTGCTTTTGGCGCCTTCCTACTCTGGGTGAATCGAATGAAAAAAAAAAAAATGGAAATTGGATGCCATGACTTGTATTTGATAAGAATAAAAACTTAAAAAAAAATAAATAATAAAAACTTAAAATTAATTTTCAAATTCCACAAAAACATTTTTGAAATTATCTCTCCGTTGTGTTTTTCTTCGCGCGAAGACGAACAGAACAAAAAAAAAATTGATAACAAATCGGATGATCCAGTGAAGAGTTTTGCGTGTTCGCACATTTCTGTCTGTGATTTTTTTTTATATTTAGAGGAAAAAAAAAGGAAGTCTCTTTACAAAGAAAAAGTGGTTCAAATTTGCCTTTAAGTAATTGGGGCTAAACGAACACAAATCTCAACGAGCGAAAGCGAAAAAAATCCCCATTTAGATGTCAATTCCGTTCTTAAAAGACATTTCCTGCCCTCAGCATGGTCCGCCAGAGCGCTCATAAAGCTGATTTCTGGCAATGCCCGGCCGTCTCGTTTTTAATGCCATTTTGACGATTATGGGAATTATAAAAGCCGGCCTTCTCCCAATGAAATGATTGGATGAGATTTGTTGTGACACTTTACGGTTTTAGTGTCCATTGCCCCGGCCGGAGGTCGCACGACATGTTTGGTGGTCGTCGGCCAAAAATTGTGGTTTTGGTTATTGTTTTTTTTTGTTTCGTTGAACACAACGATGCGGATACTCTAAATTTTACGCTCCAGGAAGTCATTTCCTGAGTGTTCCATTTGAAGAGCTGAATGGGTGGTTAGAGCTTGAAGGACGTTAAATCGTTTCATGAACTGGGAAAGAAAAGTTAAATAAGTTTTTTTTAAAAGCTTCAGGGTATGTTGAAGTTTTCAAAAGTTCTAATATTGCGGAAACAAAACCAAATTGAAAAAAAATTGGCCTCAAACAAGTAAAGATGCTTTGCACCTCACAAAATATAGTGAAAAACTTCCGAAAGCAAACGGCTCTTTCATCACGATATTTTTAACTGGCACTAGAATTTGTTTTGAAAAGTTTCGTTTCGACAGCTATCGACCAATTCAACCAGAAGGATCAAATTGATAGACAAACGAAAAGTAAACTTTCAAAATCAAATCGATGCCAGATTCTGGCACTCCGGCCGGTTTCGTGCGTGTCGTTGAGAGCCATATTCGTGGCCATTTGTGGCATATTCCCAATTTGTTGATTCGGTTGAAACAGAGACCACATGGATTTGGTTGAGAAGAGAAGGAAAAAAGCTTCCATTGAGTTGCAGACAGGCTAGGAATGAGCAATGGGCACGTATGCTTGTGTATATGTATGAATGAATGATATTCCTATCCCGAAAACTACTCTGCTACGGGATTTAGGAATTCTACAGGAAAAGTGTTTAGAGACGTTCGTTGCTGCTCGGTCGTGAATTTCCCAAATCGATGTCCTAGCCAGGAGGCCATTCCAAAGCCTGTGAAGTATATCAATGACTCTCGAAATTGATTGCAATGTTAGAGTGGAACGAATGTTCACTGAATTTGAGAATACAATCATTCTCAAGTCCAATGATATTCAAGTTGCAAATTTAAATTTTTGTTCATAATTCCTTACATAACTCATTTTTTTTTAAACTTTAAATGATTGCTGAACTTTTAATTGAAAAAAAAAGCAGTTAATCATATAAGTTTGCCAGATTGTCTGGTTTTATCCGGGTTTGCCTGGATATTTAATACAAAGTTTGGGTAAAGTTTGCTCTGGCCTGGTTGCCTGGATTTAATTGAAAAAAGCCGGATTTCGCCCGGATTTTTTCACCCTATTTGCCAAATCGAACAAAAAAACCAAAATGGGATATAAATTTTATTTATTTATGCGTTCAAAACAAAACTTTTTGAGCAAGTTTTACAAAAATAATCATGAAAGGTTTTATGGAGGCCTGAAATACGATTTCTAATCTGTTGTTAAGTTTTTTGGAAATTTTTTTCCAATTTTTTTTATTGGTTTTTTAAGCGAAACTTCCGGGTTTTGTCCGGATATTGCCGGGATTTTTAATCGACAATTTTGAAATCAAATATTTTGCCAGGTTGCTTGATAAAATAACCCAGAATTGTTCGGCCCATAGACGTGCTGAAAAAATCTGACAACCTTAATATAACCGTCGTTGGAGTTATGTACTTTATATGCATTTAAGGGTGGTGTCGCGTCTAACGCTTAAAGAACCCCAATCTCAGCTATAGGATTTCTTCTTAGTTGGCTTACCCATCTGGAGCCAAATCAAAGACCTTGATTTCGTATAAATGCCAGGATAATTTCCAACTACACTTCACTTGTATCAAACCGTCGCGAGAACCTATACTCGAATAAAAAGTCTCAAAAGTACAACCAGTGATTTCTTCATCTGAAGTGAAAATCCTCCCACGGCGACTCTGTGCCAGTCTCGGGGAAAGAACTCTATACAGTCCACTCCTAAAGTTACCGAAGAGGAAGTTGTCCGAACATCTGTTTGGACCTTCGAGCCGGATAAAGTTTTGATCTATAGAAGAACTACTGGTTGTTGGTTTTGGCGCGAAGATTCGATAGCAACTCGAACGTTGCTACAGTGAAATTCGATCGCAACACGAACGTTGCAAAATTTCGTGAAAACGTGAAGAACAGTTGTGAAGTGAGAAGACCGCTGTCCGGTTTTCATATGAACTCCAAAAATCTGGATTAATATTAAGTGCCTCGAACTGTTTAGTGCACAAAAAATTAAAAGTGAACTGTAAAGGTTTTCGGGATTAAAAAAAAACCCACACAGTGTACTCGTCAGTGTGAATAGCAAACCTGGTCCCAACTCTGGGGGCTCTGGGTCATTCGGAGAGGTCAAGGGCATTGGTCGAGTGCATTTACGAGCGAAAATAAAAATCAATCTAATTAGTTGAAGCTGGTTCTCTGCTGCGTGTGATACAATGACTGAGCACAAAATGCAACAGACGGCTATATTGCTCAGCACATGTAAAAAATCAATCCATAAAATCCAGCAATTTGTGAAATCCTATAATGCAAGTAGTGATTTTGTGAAAATAGACTCTCGAATAGAACGGCTTGGTTATCTATTCAATAAGTACAACGAAACTTCTGTTCAAGCTGAGTTGTTCACAGGGGCTGAGTCTAACGTGAATTTCTCGAAAGATAGGGAAGATATAGAAGAACTTTTCTATCACATCCAAGATGCGCTTATTCTTCGAAAAGCATCTCCACCCGAAGAAGAAGAAACTGTCAAGTCTCCACAGTCCAGCATGTCGATGGTTAGACTCCCCAAGCTAGATTTGCCTACGTTCGATGGCGATATGGAAAATTGGATTCCGTTTCGCGACTCGTATAAGAACCTCATCCACGATAAGAAGAACCTCGCCTCAGTGGATAAGTTTCATTATTTGTTGGCCGCCTTGAAAGAACCGGTCAAAAAACTCCTCGATACGATCAGTGTAACCGAGAAAAATTACGATATCGCATGGAATCTACTCGTGTCTAGATTCGATAATAAACGCCTGTTAATAAAAAATCATATCGCGGCTCTTTTTTCTATGGAGTCGGTAAAAAGGGAATCATCATCTGCGATCCTTTCAATTGTGGATCATTTCGAGCGCCACGTCAAGATCCTAAACACGTTGGGAGAAAATACTGGGGAATGGAGTTCACTTTTAGTGCATCTAGTTTGCAGTCGTCTAGATAGCAACACGCTGAGGGAATGGGAACGTAAAACTGCTGGTGAAGTAGAATCTCCATCGTACGTCGACCTAATTGAATTCCTACAAGAACAAGCCCGAATGTTACTTTCCCTGAAAGGTGGATCTACTGTGATCAACACTAGCAAAGACAAACCCCGATACTCTTCTTCCCATTCTGCTGTGTCAGCATCCTATTCTTCCAAAAAAACTTGCGTCGTTTGCAATCTGCAGCACAAAATTTACGATTGCGAAGCGTTTAAAGTTATGACCTTGGAACAGAAGCATGATGTCGTTCGCAAAAATAAACTTTGTTGGAACTGCTTGGCCACTTCTCACATGAGTCGAGAGTGCCAATCCAAAAATTGCCGAAAATGTGGGGATAGACATCACACGTACCTACACCCGTCGTCTCGCGCTGATCTTTCTACGCCATCTCAAACAAAGACAACTTTTTTCCCGCCAAAATCCAAAAATGCTCCATCTGAGAACAACTCTCCCACAAATGCTCCAGAAAAAACTCGCTATCCGATCACCTCTCCTAACCTGCACTTGTCACCAACCCCACCCGATTCAACACCCAGTACATCAACCGCTATGGTAGCTGCACATTCTACGGGCACGAGATCCACAGTTTTGCTGTCAACAGCGGTCGTTTTGGTTTATGGCCCAATCGGACCAACGAAGGTCCGAGCTTTATTGGATTCGGGATCGGAGCTGAATTTTATAACGGAACGAGTTGTCCAGTTATTGAAACTAACAAAAAATAGAGCACAGATGCACATTTCGGGAATGGGGGGAGCCTCTGTCACAAGTCGTTACTCCACCGTCGCAACTATTTGCTCCAGCGATCACTCATATCGCTGTGATCTCTCCTTCCAAATTTTGCCTAAGATTACTGGTAATCTCCCAGCTACTGTTGTAGATACATCAGAACTGCAAATCCCACCGGAACTCAACCTAGCGGACCCCTCCTTTGCCCTACCTCATCGTATCGATATGGTTATAGGTGCTCAATTATTCTTCTCACTCCTTTGTGATGGACAGCGATACATCTCCAACCACTCAGAGGGATTGAGACCTATTCTACAAAACACAGTATTGGGCTGGGTAGTGAGCGGACCGGTACCAATAGCATCGAATTCATCTCACTCTGCGTCTGTTGCCCTTACATGCACCACCGACGATCTAGACTTCCAATTGTCACGCTTTTGGGAGATTGAGCACTGTCCTGAAGCTCGCAGCTTTTCGAAGGAGGAATTAGCCTGCGAGAAACTTTTCTCCGACACCACCACACGAGATGAACTTGGTCGATTTGTTGTTCGTCTACCCACCAAGCCTGAGATGTTGAGTCAACTGGGCGACTCAGCCACAACAGCTTTGAAACGATACCACTGGATGCAGCGTCGGCTCTTGAGAGATCCGAACTTACAAGACCAATATTCACAGTTCATGCGTGAGTATATCGAGCTAAACCATATGTCACCAGCAAATACATCTCACCCCAATTCCGTCTTTCTCCCTCATCATGCCGTAATTAAACCCACAAGCACCACGACAAAATGCAGGGTGGTTTTTGATGGTTCAAGTAGAACCTCTACAGGTATTGCTATTAATGATTGCCTTATGGTAGGCCCCACCATACAAGACACCCTAGTAACAATCGTAATTAGATTCAGATTTCATGAAGTGGCACTAGTTGCCGATATAACGAAAATGTTTAGACAAATTTGGATCCATCAATCCGATCGGCATCTTCAACAAATATATTGGAAAGATGAAAACGACATAAATGTAAGACCGTATGTTCTCAACACAGTGACTTACGGCACTGCTTGTGCACCCTATCTTTCAACCCACTGTTTAAAGCAATTGGCATATGATCACATGATGATTAACAAACACGTAGCCTCTAAAATAAGCACCGACTTTTATATGGATGATCTTATCAGTGGGGATCAAACAGATGACGCAGCAATTAATCTCCGCTCAGAAGTCCAGGGCATTCTGAGATCAGCAGGTTTTGAGTTGAGAAAATGGGCATCAAATTCCCCGGCAGTCCTAGCAAGTATCCCCGAAGCTTTGAGAGATGACCGTTTATTTCTCGACTTAGACAGCTCCCCCTCAATAAAAACTCTTGGACTCATCTGGCAGCCCAAATCCGATTCGTTCCACTTCAAATCACCAGATCTCATTCAAAGTCAGCAACTCACTAAGAGAATTGTTGTCTCTGAGATGGCCCAGCTATTTGATCCGCTCGGAATTCTTGGACCTGTCGTCGTAAAAGCAAAAATTTTCGTGCAGCAGTTATGGAGAGCAAACCTTTCTTGGGATGATCCGCTCCCACCCAACTTGAGTGGCGCCTGGGAGTCATATAGGTCGGACCTTTCAACAGTACACTTGTTCAGTGTTCCTCGACGTGTTCTGGCTAACAACAGAGCAGGCGAAATCCAACTTCACGGATTTTGCGACGCATCTCAGCACGCATATGGGGCGTGCATCTACTTACGAAGCTCAACTGAAGACGGCAACATCATTACCCACCTTCTTACCGCTAAATTCCGAGTTGCGCCTATCCAACAATCCACAATCCCTCGGCTGGAATTATGTTCAGCAGTTTTGTTAGGCCATCTGTATACAAATGTTATTTCTTCCTTGAATCAGCCAACTAAAGCGTTTTTTTGGTCTGATTCAATGATAACGTTACACTGGATTCATCAGCCACCGTCGAAATTCAACATCTACGTGGCAAATCGAGTCGCTGAGGTGCAGCGGCTGACTGTTGGTGGTTCTTGGAATCACATTGCCGGTTTCGAGAACCCAGCCGATATTATTTCGAGAGGTGCTACCCCCCAAGAACTATCTGGTAACACATTGTGGTGGGAAGGCCCACCATGGTTAAAATTGGAATCGACGAACTGGCCACGTCGGTTCACTGTTATGGATTCGTCTCACGTAAAGCCAGAAGATTTGGAGGAGAAGGTACAACAAAAACCATCTCTTGCCGCCGTGACAACTGACACTTACCCGGAGTTATGCGAATATTATTCTTCGTTCGCAAAACTGGTTCGCATTTCTGCAATTTGTCGACGGTTCGCTCAACGATGCCGAAGGCAAGAACGAGATTTTCCACCATACCTTCTTGCTAGTGAGTACCGAGCGGCGCTGATGGGACTGGTAAAATCGGCGCAACAACAAAGTTTTCCTCGTGAATTAGCTCTTGTCGAAGCTGGTAAGAAGTCCGATTTGAGATCGTCACCATTACGACGACTAAATCCAATCATCGACCAAGGTATTCTCCGAGTCGGAGGCCGACTCAATTTATCAAATCTTTCCCATGATAGGAAGCACCAAATTATACTTCCTTCCAACCATAAGTTGACGATTCTGCTTGTTGAATCAACCCACCAAGATTTACTACATGCTGGTCCTAGTTTAATGATTGCTAATATACGAGAACGCTTCTGGCCGCTGGATTTGCGCAGATTAGCACGAAGGACGGTACGCAACTGTGTAACATGTTTTCGAGTGAATCCAACGGTGGAAATTCAACTAATGGGCCAATTGCCACGGGTTCGCATCACTCCAGCTCGCGCCTTTCTCAACACTGGTGTTGACTTCTGCGGGCCAGTACTAATCAAGCTTCCTGTCAGGAGAGGAAAACCTTTCCCCCCGCTGAAGGCATATATTTGTGTCTTCGTGTGCATGGCAACCAAAGCGATGCACCTCGAACTTGTAGGTGATCTTATCACCGACGGGTTTATTGCTGCTCTAAAACGATTTGTAGGCCGCCGAGGCCTACCCATCAGCCTGTATTGTGACAACACCACGAATTTCACCGGAGACAATCGTGAACTGCGTTCACTCCTATCCCAGTTCATGGACCAACAACACACCAGAAAGGTTGCATCATTTTGTGCAGAAATTTCTATTCAATTTCACTTTATCCCCGCTAGAGCACCATCCTTCGGCGGGCTATGGGAAGCCGCCGTACGCGCCGTCAAGCATCATCTTCGCCGAGTCGTGGGTTTGGACGCCATAACCGCAGAGGCCATGCAAACGGTACTCTGCCAAATCGAGGGATGCCTTAATTCTCGGCCGCTAACTGCTTGCTCGGAAGATCCCGATGATCAACAAATCCTGACCCCTGGCCACTTCCTAATCGGCGATGCACTGAAGGCTATTCCGGAACCTGACCTGTGTGATGTACCAACCAATAGGCTCTCGCTGTGGCAAGCGATGCAGCATAAAGTTCAACGGTTTTGGAAGCTCTGGTCTACTGATTACTTGAATCAACTACAACAGCGCTCCAAAAACTACTTTCAAAAACCTAACGTCGTCGTGGGCAAGTTAGTGCTACTGAAAGAGGACAATTTACCGCCGCTCAAGTGGAGCGTCGGGCGAGTCACCGCAGTGCACCCTGGCGCTGATAACCTAGTGCGAGTCGTCGATGTTAAGGTCCCTTCTGGTGCGGTATACGACCGGCCGATCTCAAAGATCTGCCTGCTACCAATCAACGACGCTGAAGATGGTCCGTCGTCAAACAACGAATGAATTACTTGTGAACTTAAATTTCATATTTTCTTTGAATTGTTATTCCAAAAGCTAGATTAAGAAGCAAATGAAATTGTAAATGTAGTTTTTCGATATTATGGAATAATTATTCCATGGGGCCCGGTATGTCGCGTCTAACGCTTAAAGAACCCCAATCTCAGCTATAGGATTTCTTCTTAGTTGGCTTACCCATCTGGAGCCAAATCAAAGACCTTGATTTCGTATAAATGCCAGGATAATTTCCAACTACACTTCACTTGTATCAAACCGTCGCGAGAACCTATACTCGAATAAAAAGTCTCAAAAGTACAACCAGTGATTTCTTCATCTGAAGTGAAAATCATCCCACGGCGACTCTGTGCCAGTCTCGGGGAAAGAACTCTATACAGTCCACTCCTAAAGTTACCGAAGAGGAAGTTGTCCGAACAGGTGGCAATGGAAAATTTCATGTTAGAATTTTGAAAACCGCGGATATAAACTTTTAAGATCGATTTAAAAAAACTGACCTGTGCAAGATTTAAGCTTGATTTATAGGTGCCTTGAAACGCTCTGAGTTTAGGTTTTTGATGCCTCAAAAATCACCAAAGAGGGGACCAAAGGAAATCTGAAATTGGAAATATTAATTTCTATGACAAATTACATGATTTTTTTGACTCAACAAAGACTTCTGTGATTTTGTTTTTCGAAAAAATCGACCATTTTTTGGAAAACCGAAAAACTCTCAGATAACCGATTTTTAACTAAAAATTTTTTTTCGAGACAACACCAGATCTGAACGTTTTATGCATTTTAAGTCATTTGGAATTGAAATTAAAATTTCGATTTTCCGTTTTTTTGGTCATCCTTTGGTGGTTTTTGAGGGTCAAAACCGAAACTTTGAGCGCTTTGAGCCACCCCTTGTTCGATCTCAACTGTTTTGGTCGCCCAGTTAGGAATGTTGACTAAATACACTAGCCATCTGAACAGTTTGTCCACCGTTGCCTTAATGATGCCAGTTCATTCTATAGTGAAATTTATGTACATTTGAAGCTAGAAAATTGAGACAAAATAAAAGTTTAAGTTTCAAACGTTCCCGAAAGCAATTGTCCTTTTTTCCTGATCCACTGTAGTCTGCCAAAACTATCAAGCTGAAAATTTGCACAGACCAGTTTTTGAGTCAATCTACAAAATGTTTATGGTCGATTTTTTAAACAAGGTCCAATTAATTTTTTTTTTCCTGATAGCTTTTAATCTCGTTTGATTATTAACAAATCTAACTTGAAATAATCAAATAATCTTATATTTATTATTTTTACTTGCTTCAGGGTTGACATTTAGAACAGCTTAAAATATTTGTTCTCGTATCAGCTATAAAACGCAAAAGAACAGTGTTGCTTACAAACAGTTTTTGTGCATGTTTTGGTCGTTTTTGTTATTCCTTTGATCTTCATTCGGATAATCAGCATAAAACTTTGCCAAAAACAATTACAAATTATTCCTTATTGAACGAGAGGTTTGGAAGCTATTTTAAAGGAATTGAAGTTGTTTATATGATACTTGCCTGTGCATCCAAAACATCATTTCCTCGTATAAATGACTTTTGTGTCCAAAGTCTGTTAAAAAAAACTTTAAATAAATCTGTTAGGCCTAAGGCCTGTCCGTGGATAAATTTTGATTTTGGAAATTAAACAGAATATTGAATTATTATCAAAAAAAATTAATCCAGAAAATGCACATCTAAACGAAATGTTAAGACATGTTTCGAAAAAGTATAACCCAAGTAACATTTATAGTTTAATTGGACTCTTCAAGCCCCTTATTAAACCAAAATTTTATCTAGTAGCCTGCTATAAAACTTCCAATGTTCTTGGGTCACTTTGTGAGAGGAAATATAAGAGAACTAAGATACTATGAAAATAATTTGAGCAATTTGCAGCAAAGCCTAATTTCAACATTAATTTGAAGTTAAAACCTACTAAATTGTCCATTTTGCGGGAAATTTTGCGTTCCAGCGAATCGAAAAATCTGATGGCTAATTTTCCTATCCCTATCTATTTGATAGATTCGGGAATTCCCGGGACTTTCCAACCGTTTTCGGGGATAAGGGTTATCCCGAATTTTCTATATTCCTGGGAATTTCCTGGAAGGACACTCTAATAATTCCGTTGTAGAAAACTAACACGAAGTTTGTATTAAATTTAACAATCATTTCACCAGTATCGGAAAATCTCGCGCGAACACTGTCACCTGAGACCTTTCTTACAACACGTTTTCGCATATTCACCGGGTTTCTTACTTCTTGTTTTTGCAGCCAGCTTCAGTTAATTAGGTCGCTATTGCCTTTGGATCTTTGGAAATAAAAAACCGAAGTGGTCCAGAGTTCAAACAATAATTCGTCACAAGTACCTAAAATCACAGTTTATATTTTACTATAATTCACGCGAAAAGCTTCAACAAGATCTAAGAGACAGAATTTTATCCAGAGTGCCTCAAAACTGCAAGAGTGATCCCTATCTTTAAGTCTGGTGACCAACTCTATGTAAACCAGTGATGCGAATGTCATCCAAAAGACAGTCGGGATCGTGACAGTCGCATAACATTTCCAATGACATTCGAAAAGATCTCAATGACATAGACGGTCAGCCAAAAAATAAAAGTTAAACGACTGGAGGAAATGTCAATCATTTTTGTAATGACAGTCGCTCAGAAAAATGTCATCGAATTATTCATCTCGATAACATTTTTGACTTGTGACCAAGGTTGCCGAAATCACAGAAATATCTGTAATTTCACAGAATTTTGAGCAAATTTTTATCACAGAATCTGTGTCACATAACACAGAATTTTGAAATTTTCGCAGATCTCACAGAATTTTTAAATTTGGAATGCATTTCGAAATTATAATGTTTTTGGACAGTATCGAATTTAGATTGTGTACGATGATGACGCATGCAACTCAACGATCGTACCACAACTGAACCCGAATCAAAAGACCAAACCTCGACAATGCCCAGGAGATCATTTAGCCTAGCTGAGTTGAATTGGTCTACGATCTTCTCACACTACCAACACAGTGCCCACCGCTGATGAGTACTTTAGTGCTCATAAGTAAACCCATCAGTAGTACATAGTACAACAGATTTGGCACCCAACAGCTAACGCGGGAAAAAATCTACAAGCGCTTGGGGTGATACAAAGCCGTCGTTCCAGACCATGATCTCCCTCCAGCCTAGTGGACTATTGTTTTTCATCACCCATTCTCAGCGAGTGCATCATCATCGATCATCGTAGTATCATCACCGATAAGGACGGGTGATAATGACGGCGAAGACTCTCTGGGATGAAAACATCGCGGATGGAACTCCGGAGAGTTCACAATTCACGGCAGCGGTATCGCTCGGTAGCTTTCGGCAGTTGGATTCGGATCTCCGGTGCATGACGATGCACGAAGATAGGCAATCGGCCACTCCAGTTTACAGTTTTTTTATATTAGTTAGCATGTTTAGTTAAGTTTAAAAATTGTTAGATATTAAGAATAAAGTTTATTTAGCAAGTTTGTGTTTCCCTAAAACGCTGGATTTTGTTATTTGTGCCGCGAATAAATCAACTTTACAAAACCTGTGCAGACCTGTCCGGAGGTCTGCAACCCGGAAGCAACACCGGTGAGCAACCCGATCTCGAACTGCCGAGGAAACTGTGCGCTACTCGGCTAGTACGCTTGCTGGCCGACTGACTGACTGACTGACTCGCTGCACGCTTGTGACGAATGACGTGGTATCGGGTTAATCCATTCACACATCCCCCTCCTATCCCAAACAAAATGATTCAATATAATTAAAAAGAAACTGTTTTGAAATCGTTTTTTTTTTTATTAATTGAAAAAAAAATGCAAATCGACAATAAGTTTGTTTTTGTTTTAGAAAACTCGTCTACTTGGCATTTGCCAGGATGCATAGATGGACTGATGGGAAGAAGGAACAAACAACTTGCGCTACAACTCATGGCCGATGCTTTCATATCTCATTTCCACCTCTCTTTCAATTTCCGTTGAACGAAATCATCCTAAACACTTCGATGAAATTAGATCTCTATTTGATCATCGACTAGCTAAGCGACAATTATTCAAAAAATTGCGAACTATGAAAAACTCAAATATATATTTTATAACACTATGCAAGCAAGTTGGGTTGTAGTGGTTTCAAACTTAGTCACACGTTTGTTTCTATATTGCATTTTTTTTTTGTTTGCGTTCCACAGATTTGATACACGGTTAACATATAATCTATAAAATGGTATTATAAATCAACGATTACTCATTTGAAATCTGAGTTTAATCGAGAAAACCTATTTTCCATATTCCTTTTATTCATTTTCTCGTTTTAACTGCATATCACCAAACTTTAAAATTTAATTGCGGGCAGTTAGAATGAAGATGACAGATCTAAGTTCAACGTGAATTTTAGCTATTGTCGCTGAATCCTAAAACCGGAGTTTTTGTTTGAATTAGCACCGGCGACATTCATTAACGATATATCATGTTGACCAGACGTCTAATAAACATCTTCCAAGTATTGGTACCGGACAACAGCAAGGGCTGTCGACTGCCAAAGTGTTTGTTGAATTGATATAATTTTTTTTTACCATTTCTGGTTGGCAAGATTGTAAACTACCAGCGTTAAAGCTTCAGTTATCAACTGCATCAAAATATTATTAAATCGCGATATACAAAAACTTTCGATAAAAACTGCCGGGGAAAAACCCGTGTGATGAATTTCTAATTGGCTAATTGTGATATCTAACGAACTAATTGTGTATTTCGATCCAAATTCATGAGGATAAGCTCAAAGCTCACGCACAAAACATGGTTTATTTTGTATTGTACTTTTGTATATTGTAAGTACTCATCTTGTATTTTTTTTCTCAAACTTTCCTACAACCCGCCTGGTTCAAAGCGGTAAAATTACGAAATGACCTCTCGGCGCGTTAAAAAACTATAACTGTTCCCTCAAGATGCTATCGAGGTTTGCTATTCACCCTTTACATGACTCAGTTGAAATCCTATCGAGCTGCTCTCTCGAAACGTTCCATAGTTCTTATATCAAACTGTTTACCTCAAATTTATTCCTTGAATGGGAAAACTGTTCTTTAAATTGTGTTTTGTCAATTCAAAACTATCCTGTAAGTTCGCATGAAATCAATTCATCAATTTATACGAGCTATCACCACATCATCGGACACGCTTTATTGTTCATTCTTATTATAAGCAATCTTCAATCTGTCCTCTTGATACCCTTTCTTCCCCCTTTCAAGTTGTCCCCTCGACACGCTCATAGGTGCATCATTTCTCAAGCTGTTCTCCGAACTCGCTAGATTTTCAAATTAATTTCAAAAAGTCAACACGATTTTTTTCAAATTGAAAGTAGTCCTCCCGACTCGCTTTAAATTTCAATCTTATTTTAAGCTGTCATCTTAACCGACCTTCTAATTTCAAGCTGTTCTCTCAATTCGCTTGAAATTTCTATTGATGCTTTCAGGCTGTCCTCTCAACTCGCCATTCAATTTCAAGCTGTCCTCTCAACTCGCTCTAATTTCTATCAATACGTTTAGGCTGTCCTCTCAACTCGCCTGACAATTTCAAGCTGTCCTCTCAGCTCGCTTGAAATTTATATCGATACGTTTAGGCTGTCCTCTCAACTCGCCTGTCAATTTCAAGCTGTCCTCTCAACTCGCTTGAAATTTCTATCGGTACTCTCAGGCTGTCCTCTCAACTCGCCTGTCAATTTCAAGCTGTCCTCTCAACTCGCTTGAAATTACTATCGGTACTTGCAGGCTGTCCTCTCAACTCGCCTTTCAACTTCAAGCTGTCCTCTCAACTCGCTTGAAATTGCTATCGATACGTTTAGGCTGTCCTCTCAACTCGCCTTCCAATTTCAAGCTGTCCTCTCAACTCGCTTGAAATTTCGATACGTTCAGGCTGTCCTCTCAACTCGCCTTCCAATTTCAAGCTGTCCTCTCAACCCGCTTGAAATTGTGAACATGATCAAGCTGTCCTCACGACTTGCTTGAAATTTAATTTTGATTTCATGTTGTCTTCTCAACGAAAATTCAATACTTAATTCACCAATTCCAGTTTCGGTATTATTTCACAACCCGCCGGTAACTACATTTCACTTATTGAGTATTCGAATTACTCATTTTATCACGGTAATTAACAAACTAATTGATTTTCAATCAAGTTTGATGAAAATAAATCTCAGCGTAAATCGATGACCACGTTTGTTTACTTTTTCGGTTCGGTATTTTTTTTCGGTTTTTATAATTTCTTGTTTTTATGCAATGTAACAAGAAATTACCTGTAACGGTCGCCAAATGTGCAGACCTGTCCGGAGGTCTGCAACCCGGAAGCAACACCGGTGAGCAACCCGATCTCGAACTGCCGAGGAAACTGTGCGCTACTCGGCTAGTACGCTTGCTGGCCGACTGACTGACCGACTGACTCGCTGCACGCTTGTGACGAATGACGTGGTATCGGGTTAATCCATTCACACAAAACCCAAAAACGTGCATACTATTGTTGCTTGGCGAACATTCCGTGAACGTGCCCCTGGATAACAAAGGTAGCTACAAGCGGGTCAATGACCTAATCTGTCCACCCGAGGAATTTTTTGGTTTGGTACCCCCCGAACATTGGTCCTTCGAGCCGGATATACGGGGGACACCTTGGATGCTAACCCGTGATTTGGACGCTTTTGGTCGGCCATCGAAATTCCGCCATTGGGTATTGAAACTGCAGGGAACAATAACCCTTTGTACACCGCCATTGCTGGAGGAAAAATCGCGCGCTTGTTCGCATCATCTTTCGGATTCCCGCTTCACTGGACATTTGCGCCCCGAAAAGGTTTCACGTGTAAGTTGAACCCGAACTACATATGTTCAGTCGAAGCTCTCTTAAATGGATTCATGCTAACACAAAATTTACTTCAACCTAAACTTGGTATCAACCGTATGCTGGAGTGAATTGGTCCCACTATCTCGAGTATAGTGGAACAATTCGTAACTGGATATTTGTTGGAAAATTGATCGAGTGGATGGTTCGGGAACATCGGAACACTGAAGCGGCGCCTAAACCTGTTTTCAAAGGTAAATATAATTTACTTCAGTGTATGTTCGGCCGAAGCCATTGGTCTTCATTTTCTTACACCCACATTTCGACGTTTCTTTCCAACAATACCACCGGAGATCATTACCCCGCTCAGAAGCTGGAATTCTGAGCAAATCCGAAAATCGTTAGCCACACCTGGGTGGCACAACCGACGTTTTATTGTTTTCTCGCAACTGGTGCGAGCCCAGATCCATTTGTCACACTCAACCTGGTGCATGCTTCAGGTGTGAATTGGTAATCCGGATCACTCACAGTGATCGAATCGACATCCAGCCGCAATTGGTGCGGTTAGTTGGTTCCTGGTCATCATATCAACCTTCCATCCGTTTGGCGATACCGAAGGCGGTTTCGAAATCGGTGATCAATCGTGCCTGGTCCTACAACAACTACTGGTACAGTGGAGAAACTGGTTCTCACACTAATTGACTGCTCGGCTGTAGTCATTCAACGAGGCGTTCCTTGGCCCTGCATGCTCAGGTCAGCATCATCGTAGCGAAGAGGTGGTGCAGCAATATTTTTTCGTAGGTGAGTTAGAATTCTTGTATATGTTCTGCCGAAGTGGACAGCAGAAATACACATTTTAAATAAAATCATCCTCTTCGACTTACTTGCGACGCAATTCCCTGAGCACAACTGTTCGTTAGAACAAACTGACTCAAGTTTGCGAATTCAACCCTGGTTTATCGGTCCCTATTGGAAGACGGAAGTTTGGCCCCCTATACAATTCATTGGTTGGCGCGAATAATTTTTCTGTGGGTAAATATACTTAGGACAGTATATGTCCAGCCGAACTTGGATCTACTATCAGCAACTACACCACCACTTTCCCCCGCACTTCTCGGTTGCCTGTGAGCTGTGACGTCATCAACATGCCTGCGAAGAAAACCATCAAGGAGCCCATCGAAGACACCAAGGTTCCGACGCTGAGGTACTGGACGGTCCGGTTGAGGGAAATCCAAGCTAACTTCAATGACATCTGGGAGTTTGTAGAGGGTTTCACAGATAATACTACTGCAGCTATGGTGGAAGTTAGGTTGTCCGCTATCGATGAACTTTGGGAAAAATTCTGCGAGGTACTGGTCGAGATCAAATCCCACGACGATTTTGCTGGCGATGAAACGGGTTTCGACAACGAGCGGAAGGAGTTCAGCAATCGCTATTATTTTGCGAAATCCTTCTTGCTTGACAGGGTTAAGGCTTCGAATGATTCTACGGTTCTGGACAACTCGAGTCGCGTTGCAGATTTATCAGCTCAAGGTGGTCTAGATCACGTTCGCTTGCCGCAGATCAAGCTTCAGAGCTTCGACGGAAACATCGATGACTGGTTAAGCTTCCGGGACCTCTACACTTCTCTTATCCACTGGAAACAGGAACTTCCGGATGTAGAGAAGTTCCACTACTTAAAAGGTTGTTTATTGGGGGAGCCGAAGGCCATGATCGACCCTCTGAAAATTACGAAAGCCAATTACCAGGTGGCTTGGGAAATGCTCTTGAAACGCTATAACAATAGCAAGCAGTTGAAAAAGCGTCAAATCCAATCGCTTTTCAAATTGCCCACTCTCACCAAGGAATCGGTCGGCGAATTGCATGTTCTGGTTGAAGGTTTCGAACGCATCGTGAACACTTTAGACCAGGTGGTTCAATCCTCCGATTTCAAGGATCTTTTGCTGGTTAATTTCTTGGTTTCGCGTTTGGATCCCATAACACATAGAGCGTGGGAAGAGAGCTCAGCAGCGGCAGAACAGGACACCTTGCAGGAACTAACTGAATTTCTTCACCGGCGAATTAGGGTTTTAGAATCACTTCCTCCCAAACCATCCGATTCTAAAAACGTTCAACAAGTTTCAACGAAGCCCAAGGTTACCAGAACTGGACATTCAGCGATGCAGTCTTCCGGGATTGTCTGCGCAGCCTGCAAGGAGCGACACTTATTGCATTTGTGTCCGAAATTCCAAAAACTAACGGTGATGGAACGGGATGCCATATTGAAGACGCACAATCTTTGTCGGAACTGTTTTCGGTCGGGTCATCTGGCTAGGGATTGCCAGTCCAAATTTTTCTGTCGGCATTGCCAGGGTCGACATCATTCCATGATTTGTTTCCGGTCAGAGAAAGGGGATCGATTGGCGATCAGCGAAAGGGGTGGGAATTCTACGGCTCATTCTTCACACACCAGAGAACTTCTTCCGGCCAACACGGAATCGGAATCCAAGGTGGCGAATACGGCGGCCACAACTTGTCAAACTTTCAAGGCATTCAACTCCAAAACTTCTCATGTGCTATTGGCAACAGCTGTTGTGCAATTGGAAAACGATATGGGTATTCGGTTCCCCGCTCGAGCGTTGCTCGACTCCGGTTCCGAGAGTAATTTCATAACTGAGCGGTTATGTCAGCGGATGGCGCTATCCAGGAAAAAGGAGGACATTTCCATACTGGGAATCGGTCAAGCGGCTACGAGCGGCAAATTCAGCGTTACAGCGAAACTGTGTTCCAGGACTACTAATTTCTCTCGAGAACTCAAGTTTCTCGTACTTCCAAAGGTCACTTCCAATCTTCCCACCTCGACTATCAACACGGAAACATGGGCGGTCCCTGAAGATATCGAGCTAGCGGATCCGGCGTTCTTTGAATCCAGCAAGGTGGACTTAGTTCTCGGGATCGAATCCTTTTTCGAATGTTTTGTAAGTGGTCGAAGAATTCCCTTGGGCAAGCAGCTTCCTACTTTAACGGAATCCGTATTTGGCTGGGTGGTCTGTGGAGGAGCTGCAACTCCCGGTTCAGCATTCAACGTGCAATGCAACATGTCGGTGAATGAATCCTTAGAGCAACTCGTATCTCGGTTCTGGGAGCGCGAGGAAATTGGTTCGGCGAAAACATTCACCAAGGAAGAAAAACGGTGTGAGCAGCAGTTCAGTTCGACGGTTCAGCGTAGCTCCGATGGTCGATATACGGTGAGCTTACCCAAAAACGAGGACATCCTTTCGAAACTTGGCAACTCAAGGGAGATTGCCCTTTGACGACTGGCTGGAACGGAACGACGGCTGGACAGGGATCCAGATCTTCACAAGGAATACAACACTTTCATGGAGGAATATTTGCTGCTCGATCATATGAGAATGGTAAGGGGGGATGATACAGTCCAAAGATGCTTTCTGCCGCATCACCCGGTCATTAAAGAGGGAAGCACCACTACCAAGGTTCGCGTGGTGTTTGACGCTTCCTGTAAGACGTCTACAGGAATCTCACTCAACGACGGATTACTGGTTGGGCCAGTAATTCAGGAAGACTTGCGCTCCATCATCTTGCGAAGTCGGTCCAAGCAAGTCATGATCGTGGCAGACGTGGAAAAGATGTTCCGGCAGATAAGGCTTCAAGAATCAGATCGACCGCTTCAATCAATACTTTGGCGACCACCAACTTCGAGGGAAGTCAACGTTTACGAGCTCAACACCGTTACTTACGGGACCAAACCGGCTCCGTTTTTGGCAACCCGCACATTGCAGCAGCTTGCGAACGATGAGCGACATAGGTTTCCACTGGCGGCCAAGGCGTTCACAGAGGATACCTATATGGACGACGTGATAACTGGCGAAAAGGACGCAGAGGCAGCACTCGAGCTGAGGATTCAGCTGGAAAATGCTGCTGCAGCAGGAGGATTTCGACTTCGAAAATTTGCTTCCAATTCTCGGCGAGTTTTGGAAGGCATGCCCGAGGAAAATGTAGCTATCAAGGATCCAGCGATTGATTTGTCATCAAATTCATCGGTGAAAATTCTTGGGTTGACATGGTTGCCGAAATCCGATTCCTTGATGTTCCAGTTCAACATTCCATCGTTTGAAAAATCGGGAAAGTGGACCAAACGACAAATTCTTTCTGTGATCGCCTCGCTTTTCGACCCACTCGGCTTGCTAGGTGCAACTGTAACCACTGCAAAAATCTTTATGCAGTTGCTTTAGACACTTCAGGACGACAAGGGAGAAAAAATCGATTGGGATCATCCATTGCCTTCGACGGTGGGTGAGATCTGGTGCCAATATTATGCGAAACTACCTCTGTTGAACGAGATAAAGGTTGATCGTTGCGTCATTTTACCGGAAGCAGTTCGTATGGAGCTGCATTGTTTCTCCGATGCATCTGAAAAGGCGTACGGCGGGTGCATCTACATCAAAAGTATTGGCGAGCGTGGCGAGGTTCGAATTGGTCTTGTTTCCTCTAAATCTAGAGTTGCACCCCTGAAAAGCCAATCAATTCCAAGGCTTGAGCTCAACTGCGCTCTCTTAACGTCGGAGCTGTTCGAGATGGTGAAGGGATCGATGAGATTCGAAGGGCAGGTGTATTTTTGGACGGATTCCACCTGCGTTTGGCGTTGGTTGCAAGCTGTTCCATCTACTTGGTCAACATACGTAGCGAATCGGGTCAGCAAGATTCAAAATCTCACTGACGGATACACTTGGAGACACGTTCCTGGAATCGACAACCCTGCAGATCTTATTTCCCGTGGGATTTCGCCGGAAGAAATTGGAAATAATCGATTGTGGTGGCAGGGACCTACTTGGCTGCAATTCGAAGAACCCAAATGGCCGGATTGCTTCGAGCATTGTAACGACGAAACGCGAGAAGAAGAAAGGCGCAAGACGAAGGTGGTGGCGGTTGGAGTTTCAAAAAACACGGAATTCAATGCGTGGTTTTTGGAACGATATTCAAACAACAACGTGCTGATTCGACACACGGCATATTTGTTACGGTTGCGGAGGTTTCTGCGCCTACGGAAAGCAGTTAAATTTGAACCTTTTCTCTCGACAGCTGAATTATTTGAAGCAGAAAGCGCAGTCGCTCGTTGCGTTCAATTAGAATGTTTTCCGGATGAAATCCAGGCACTTTCAAAAGGAGAAAATGTGCCCAGAAGATCACCGTTGAGATGGTTCAACCCCTTCCTGGACCAAAATGGAATCATCAGAGTCGGAGGACGGATTAGGAACTCAGCTGAGCATTGGAATACCGAACATCCAATTGTCCTTCCGGCGCGTCATCATTTAACGAAACTTATTCTGGAATATTATCACCGTCGTTTGCTGCACGCTGGGTTGCAACTTCTGCTAGCTACAGTTCGTCTTCGATTCTGGCCCCTTGGTGGTGAGAATTTTGCCAGACATATCATCCACAAATGCACTACCTGTTTTAGAGTTCGACCTACACCTGTCCAACAGTTTATGGGAGATCTTCCGGCGGATCGAATTAGGATAGCTAGAACATTCAAGAAAGCGGGGTTGGATTACTTCGGTCCCGTTTACCTTCGCCCTGTCCCACGTCGTGCCGCGGTTAAGGGCTATGTGGCGGTTTTTATTTGCCTGTGCACAAAAGCTGTACACCTGGAGTTAGTCTCCGATCTCTCTACGGAACGATTTCTTCAGGCATTTCATCGATTTGTCGCCAGGCGAGGGCGATGCAGTGACGTTTATTCCGACAACGGTACCAATTTCGTCGGTGCGCGGAATAAACTGAAGGAATTGTTCACTCTACTGAAGGACCAGAAACACCGTGAGGACATATCCAGGGATTGCAGCAGATCAGGTATCCAGTGGCACTTCAACCCTCCTGGAGCTCCGCACTTTGGAGGACTGTGGGAGGCAGCGGTGAAGTCGACAAAGAAGCACCTACTACGAACCATCGGCGAAACACCTGTGTCACCTGAAAACTTTGCGGCTTTATTAACACAAGTGGAAGCATGCCTAGATTCTCGTCCAATCACAGCACTATCGGACGATCCAAACGACCTCGAACCGTTAACACCGGCACACTTTATTATCGGAGAATCGTTTGAAGCTATGCCAGAACCAGACTTCACAGATGTCAAGGACTATCGGTTGAGCGAGATGCAGCTGATGCAAAAATATCTCCAATCCATTTGGAAAAGATGGAAAACGGAGTACTTGTGCCAACTCCAAGCACGATCCAAACGGTGGAAACCCGCTTTGCCAATCCAGGTTGGCCAGTTGGTTGTAATCGTGGAGCAGAATCTGCCACCTTGTCGCTGGAAGATGGGGCGCATTGAAGAGGTGCATCCGGGTACTGACGGAGTTGTTCGGGTGGTTACTCTGAAAACAGCGTCTGGTTCGTTGATGCGTCCTGTCGAGAAAGTATGCCTTCTGCCTGTCGCCGACAACAAAATTCCAATGCCAGAAGAGGGATCAAAACACTAACAGTAAACCAAAAAGGAATGTCCAAGTCCCGGTCGAAGTTTTTATATCTTTTCAGAAATGTAGCCGTGCATCTAATTTCTGGGTGGGTGAGAATGTACGATGATGACGCATGCAACTCAACGATCGTACCACAACTGAACCCGAATCAAAAGACCAAACCTCGACAATGCCCAGGAGATCATTTAGCCTAGCTGAGTTGAATTGGTCTACGATCTTCTCACACTACCAACACAGTGCCCACCGCTGATGAGTACTTTAGTGCTCATAAGTAAACCCATCAGTAGTACATAGTACAACAGATTTGGCACCCAACAGCTAACGCGGGAAAAAATCTACAAGCGCTTGGGGTGATACAAAGCCGTCGTTCCAGACCATGATCTCCCTCCAGCCTAGTGGACTATTGTTTTTCATCACCCATTCTCAGCGAGTGCATCATCATCGATCATCGTAGTATCATCACCGATAAGGACGGGTGATAATGACGGCGAAGACTCTCTGGGATGAAAACATCGCGGATGGAACTCCGGAGAGTTCACAATTCACGGCAGCGGTATCGCACGGTAGCTTTCGGCAGTTGGATTCGGATCTCCGGTGCATGACGATGCACGAAGATAGGCAATCGGCCACTCCAGTTTACAGTTTTTTTATATTAGTTAGCATGTTTAGTTAAGTTTAAAAATTGTTAGATATTAAGAATAAAGTTTATTTAGCAAGTTTGTGTTTCCCTAAAACGCTGGATTTTGTTATTTGTGCCGCGAATAAATCAACTTTACAAAACCCAAAAACGTGCATACTATTGTTGCTTGGCGAACATTCCGTGAACGTGCCCCTGGATAACAAAGGTAGCTACAAGCGGGTCAATGACCTAATCTGTCCACCCGGAGAATTTTTTGGTTTGGTACCCCCCGAACAGATTGCTTACTTTGAATTAGAAATGTAAGATAAGATTAGTAATGCTAATTGATTTTTCCCAACTTATATGTGAAAAAGACCCAATTTACTATAAATTTTCAATGAAATTGAAAGATATAGCATCACAGAAATCCATCACAGAATTTTTTGGTTAAATCACAGAAAGTCAGTTTCTCAAAAACACAGAACTTTTTTTCGGCAACCTTGCTTGTGTTGTGACAGTCGAAGGTCCTGTTGGTCCTCTGACTGTTGGAATGACATTTTTTAATTTTGGATTGCGTGACTGTCATGGAAAAATTTATAAACATGTCATGATTTTGACAGTTATGGCCAGATCCAGAATCCGATAAATCAAAATAATCAAATTTTCACTTGCGACACTTGAATGGAAAGTTCTTGATCTGCACATGATGGAAATTGATAGGAGAAGTGGTTCGGGGCCATCTGGTCCTGGCCACGGCCAATTTGGTCGGTTCCGGGGTACGAAAAATCACGTGGAAAACTTAGATTGGGTTATACGTTTGCATATTTTCACGCTTTTTCACGGAGAGAGCTAAGGGTTTGATTCATGTCCACGTGGATTTTTCGATTTCCCCCCGATCCAGACTTCCTGGCTGTTGACAAACGTTCCCCAAACACTTTTATTACATTTGTAACGGTTGATTTGGCAACTTTTAGCGATTTTGCCAGCTTTGCGTGCGAGTAGCTCGGATTTTCGCGATGCGCGAGCAAAATTTTGATGCGCTGCTCTTCTTCCTTGGACGGCATTTCGACAACTGAAGAGTGAATTCCAAAATCAAAATAGGAACAACATTCTACAGACACACACACACACCTTCAAAATGAGGGGTGTTCAGGTTTTTTAAATGCAAAATTGAAAGAAATACGTCAAGTTGATATTGACCAAATTTTGACCGTATCACCCTTTAGTGCGGCGATTGGACGCACTACGATTCGGTACCGGTTTGCTGGAATTTCTTCTCCACTGGTTCAGCGATCAGATGCAGATGATTCGGTGGCGGTTCCCCCAGATATTCTTTCGCCACTGGTGCGGCAATGGAATATCTATTCTATTCGGCGGCTGTGCCACCAGATGTTCTTCGCCACTGATGTGGCAATAGAAAGCGGTCCTATTCGCACCGGTTAGCCGGGATTTTGCCACCGGATCGGTGATAGATAGCAAGCGGGTTCGCATCGGTAAGCCGAGATTTTGTCAGTCGTTTGGCGACGGAAGCCTTGGATTCGGCGGTTGTCCCCGGGATTTTTTTGCCACTGGTGCTTTTTTTTTATTTATTTGATCATTGGGATTTTAACATCTATGAGGTCATTCATCCCTCGCCACTGGTGCGGCGGTCTGAGGCCCTTTAATACGGAGGAGGTTCCACCGGATGTTGCGCCACTGGTGCGACGATCGAGAGCAGCCTAGGCCCGATTGGATAAGCAGAGTGGCTGTTTGCCAATCCTGGGAAAAGTCTCCGATGAAACCAGCGAGATTAGGGGGAAAAAATAAAAGAAAAAGGCCGCCTGTGCGTATTGCACCTTTTCTTCGATCTTTTTCCTCGCCTCGACCCTTCTCAAGCCGAATTTCCCGGCTGAATTTGCCATAGAGGTGAAAGAATTTTTAAAAGAGGGCTGACCGAGTGATGCTTTTGCATCAAATACCTTTTGCAGACGCAGAGTCGAATTTGCTGTTGGATGGTCTAGTGCAAAGATGCACGTGGTGCATTCTGGCTGTTTGCCAAGTTTTTTATGCAAAATGTTGCAGCAAATATGAGCGGAACGCGCCAAAACAAAAGTGGTGTCACGTACCTTTACTTTCCGAGCTTTTGGCTCGCTTCCGCGTCTCATTTCCAGACTTTTCCCCGGGAAGCATAATTTTCAACTTGCGACGATTTTTCGTGTGCCAAACTTTCACTTCGCGCACCGTAAATGATTTTGACGTTTCTCCTCGATCCTGCACGCTCAGTATGGCTTACTCATTTTTTTTTGCACACTCCATCCCGGATCGGAACGAACTCGCAACCGGACCAATTACTGTCAAAATATTAGTTTTCAGAATTCTGTTAGATTTTCCTGAACATTTGATTATTTTGACAGCTCAATCGCAAAAACTTAGCGTCGTCAGGAAAGTTGTGTCACCAGAGCACTGAATTTGTCCGAATTCGGTTTGATTTCTGGTCAGATTTCTAACCGATTCACGGGTTGAACAGACTGAAATCCAACCGATTTTGGTCCAATTTTCCGATCCGGGATATCGTTTACTTATTTTCTGCACGCTCAGTATGCTTCCTTTATTTTTGCGTTTATTCTTTATACACGCTTACGCTGCTTAACATAGGGTTGGGTTTTTGGATAAATGTTGTTGCCAATCGCTTTAAACCTAACAATTTTAAGACTAATTCCATAAATTTAAATGCAACATACAGACCGGTTATCGAAATGATATATCAATCTTCTTCTTTGCTTAGTCCTAAATTATCATTAGGATGCATAATATTAAATTATTACTTTGGATCGGATTTCAGTAAAAAACGTGCACTGAAAATCGAATTGGCTCACTACATTTGTCGCCAAAGCAGCAGAAAATTTGATTGAAACTGACACAGTTCAAAATATAGTCATAAATTTCAAAAATTTCCATTTTTTTCATTGAGAAATTATTTACAAACCACTTGTTTTTATGTGTAGATAAACTTGGAAAAAATATGTTTTCCACTTTTTTCCGAATCAAATAACAGAATTAATTTATTTTCACTGTGAATATTGTGTTGTTTTTGAGTCGTTTTGATCCAATGTTTTGGAGCATCATTTGCCTACACTAGGGCGTTTAACATCCATTGATTTCAAAGGTTGCCTTTAAAGGCGTTTGTAAAAAATGTAATATTTTCATAGTTTTTACAATAAAAAGTAATATTATTGACAGAATATGAATAGAAGATAGAAATACGAAGCACATGTTGCAATGTATTCGGCTGTTCAGCTTATGTAAACCGCATACTCGGTCATTTCCCTTAGCAGGTGCATATTCCCCCGAAATACCCTACTTGTGCCAAGCGAGGTATTGCATGACTACTTTTCAAGGAATATTTTGATAGGCTTTATGTTTTCGGTGATCTTCACTCGTCAAACACCCAGCAAACATAAAACCGCATTAAAAATTATATCTTAAGTCATTAAAAACGTAACTGCGAATCGTTATTCCAACTAACGCAAGTAAAAGGTCGTAAAAATCGTTACTCGAAGTCGGATGAAATGGTTTAAATCGGATATGATAAAAAAATTCCACCATGTTTGCAGATTTTGAAGACGATGTCGTTCCTTTTTTTTCTCCTGCAAGGGTCAAGTGAGAGAACAGCTTTGATGTTCTCTTTGCGACCAGCAGTGCACCAAGATTGCTAAAAATCAGATGGTGTATTTGAAAAAAAATGCCCAATGACAGGGGCAGCAAATATTGTCGCTGGCAACGGTTCGCATGCGTTGAGAGAAAAAACTTGTGCTCTCTTGCATTCTTTGAGTATGTATGAATATGGTGTCAAATGTTTTCCAAATCGTATACTCTTATCGTTTTAGCCATAAGTTGAAAATATGTGTGTATATTGCCTTCACTTTGGTAGGTAAATGCTGTTTTTTCGAGTTTCATACGATCATTCTATAATGTATATGAAATGTATAACAAAGCTGTTGAGAAATATACCTCGGTTTTTAGATTTTGAATCAAAAATGGATCTCTTAAAAGGAACTGTTTTTTTTTTGTTTAGGATAAATGAGGAGATTCGCAAAGAAACGGGGAGAGGAAGTTTATTAAGATCTTATTTATTTTTAATTTATTCGGCAGACACTTAATTTTTTTCAATTTTGTACCCCATTGTGAGTGATGGAAAAAAAATGCAAAATAAGGATCGTGCAAAATAGAAAAAAATAATGATCGTTGTTTTCATTCTTAAATCATATCGCCACGATGAGTTGTTTTTTGTTGTTGTTATTCGCCTATAAAAGTCGATTCCATAATTATTATATTCAAAGTTACCCTAAGTCATGAAACGTTGTATCATATTTATTATTTCTTTGTAGCATCCTAAGCGTTTTGAAAATCTCCAACCAAAAATCTTACTTCATAAACTCTGCTGTAGTGTTTCAAATATGTAAAGCATTTTGTTTAACTTTGTTTTTTGTACAACATCAATTCAGATTGGATCATTTGAAAATCTTATTTAATTAAAGTATGAACTATCCTAATCTTTCTCAACGCCGGCCGCCGTAAACCAAAAACTCAACTACCAAGTCAACTCACGTTCAGTTCACCTCACTTTCGATACCATTGACTGGCACTGGATAACCATAGAATATTTGGGTCTTACGCTACGACTGAAAAACCTATTCGGCTACGTTCCAAGGTATCGGAATCCATGTTTGTCTTTTAACAGGATTTTAATATTGTTTTTAAACATCTATCGATGAGTTTAACATTGAAAAGTTCTTTGTGACAAATAGAAAATAATTCACATTTGTGTTCATTCAATTTTTTTCGAAATTGTGATCACACACCTTGATTGATGATTCCGTTCTCGATCTGGGTGACTCGATGCGGATACGCTTCGAGTGCGGTTCAATTTCTGCACTTGACAGACCAAAAAGTGGATGAATTACAGCTCTATTAAAGTGATTGTTTTTCCAAAATCAGACACCCGAAGGCAATTGGCCACGGCCGGCGACCCGCAGCAGACGGATTGACTTCAAGTGGCTGTTTTTTACAAAACAAGGAATTCTTTATTTTTTTGAAAATTGGTTTGCTAACTGAAGCGTGGAAAAAATTTATTTTTCATGAACTATCAAAAAAACTGTAAGTTTTATTACTAAAATAGTAAGTAAGGAAAACATGTAGATTTCATTTCTATGATTTTTTATATAATATTTTGCACTAATACCTAAGTTTTAGAAAATAAGAACGTCCATAAATAAACCTGAAGCAAATAGGGGACTCGAGGATACACGTTCCATTTCCAAGGAACAAGCTCAAAGGTCTACGATCTCCCTCCGAGAAGAAGTCAAATCGGAACTGATGCCATCGTGGTGGTGGCTCCAGAGAGCCCTGCCCTCGTAAAAGTTTGCTGCAATCCACTGGAGAATATGTGCCATGCCCATGATGTTTTCATAGTCAGACTAACTTTGGCGACGGCAATTTGTGACGGTTTCTAATCTGAATTTAATTGAAAGGATTTGGCACAACATGGCTAATTAATTGGAGGATTGTACACGATTGATGACTCTGCTCCCCGGTCTTACCGATAGCAGACATGTTGGGTTGGTTTGGTTCGGCTGAAATGCTCTCTAGGAATATGCTGCAGACTACCACTACTGAAAGGATAAACTCTGTAAGAGGAAAACATCTGTTTTATGAACCGAGAAAGTCACAAGATCGGAATATTTATGGGGCTCCTGGTAACTGTATAGAGTGCTCTCCTGCAAAATAAACCTTTCGGTAAGCTAGTAACTGGACGAATTAATTGTGTTTCGATTTTCTTTAGAGCTATTTTAACGAGCAAGGATTTCTTGAATATGGATGAAATTGATTCCTTTGAGTTGAAACAAAAATGACCTCAAACGTAGTTTTTCATGTTTTTCCTCACAAAAAAAACATTTTGAAAGAAACATTATCTTTTGGGTTGGATTTTGACCATCAAAGCTTTAGCATCAATGTGATAATCTTTTAACATTCAATTTTTTTTTATCATAACAAAAATAGAATCAATCATAAATGGAATCCTTCAATGATTATCAAGGAGATAACAAACTAATTATTCATTTATCTCTTAAATGCTATTGCAGTATCATATCATGATACTATTTAATGAAAAATTATCAGTAAAAATTCAAAAATCGGATTATTGCATTATGCTTTTTTGAAAGAACTTAAACATATGATCCTGTCTTGGTCGAGGAAGAATAGCCTTCATTGTTTGATTTCCTTTGAATAGGAAGAAAAAACGCAAAACCCCTTTTTAAGTTTTCTAAACGCCCGAAAACTAAGGCTTTATTTCACTTTTGAAATGTGTGGGAGCGAGCCAATGTACAATGCACCACGTTTGGCAGTCCACGATAGAATGCTTTAGTTAGTCGGCTCACGCACCGCGTACCGTCGGTGTACTCGTAGGTGGCTTAGCATACAGTGTGCTTTAAATATAAGCTATCACCACAAAATGAACAGAATATTTTAAAATTGACCAGTTGATAATTGAACTATGATAAAAAAAATCAAACAATAGCTCGACCTGATTTTCGAACAGCCCTCAACATTGTGTTTTTTAGTTAATATTTTCTATTTAAAAACTGTGAATATAATCTACCTGAAATGAGTTGTTGCGGAATTTTTCAAATGGCTAGCTCGTTTTTCGATATCGATAGAATTTTGAATACGGCGAATGCGCCAACATTGCTGTTTCGAGAAAAACGGGTTCAAAGTTTGACAGCTCCATGAGCGCCCAGCAAAAATTTATTTTGTTTTCTTTATTTTAGCCAATCAAATATCCTTCAGATATTGATGATAACACCATTCGTTTACATTGAGCGCATTCGTCCTATTCAAAATTCACTACCGACATGCTTTTGTTACATACTTATTACAATCTAATAAATTGGATATGAAACACGAACGATTATGATCAAATTTGACGCAAAATTAAGTTTTTGATGTTATGAAATTATTTAAACTGTTATCTTATCGTTTTCGTAAAGGGAGGTTCCTACACATAATAAATAGATATATGATGAATTCGAAATCTTTCCGAAACATGTTCTATCTACATATATAAAAATGAATTTATGTCTGTCCGTCTGTTCCCTATAGACTCTTAAACTACTTAACCGATTTGCGTGAAACTTATCGGATGGGGTATTGGAAGCCAGGGAAGGTTCCTATAATAGTTTGTGATCCCTCCCTCTCACTGGAAGGGGGGAGGGGGTTTTTCAAATAAAAATAAAAAGTCTTCATGACTCAACAACTGACCACGCAAATAGAACCAAATTTGGCATGGGAGTGTATTTCGGTACGAAGAATGTTTCTATGATGGTTTGGTACCTCTTCGTTTCTTCTGTGAGGAATGAAGAAATGGGAAGGTGGGCTCTCATACTATTTTTTTTTTTCATAACTCGAGAACTTATCAAGCGAATGGAACAAAATTTTGCTTGTAAGCATATTTGGATACGAGAAATGCTTCTATGGTTATTTGAGACACCTTTCCTTTTACAGCGAGGTGGAAGGAAAAGGGGAGGGGAAATTCATACAAATTTAACTACATAACTCGAGAGCTCCTAACAAATGGAACCAAATTTCACATGGCACTAAAAGCAAACCTAAAATTCAACTAATTATAGAGGGCACGAATCTCGGCGATGGAAGACTGCATCGATTTTCCTCTAAAGTTAGAGATGATTTTGTTGGCCATCTCTTCGATCGATCCAATGCCCGCAATCTGATGAAGATCTTTGGTGCTGTGCCAAGGTGGAAGCCGCAAAATCATTTTCAGAACCTTGTTCTGAATCCTCTGGATGGCTTTCTTCCTCGTCGCGCAGCAGCTAGACCAAATCGGAACTGCATACATGATCGCTGATCGGAACACTTGTTTGTATATTAGCATCTTATTTCGCAGGCACAATTTTGATTTCCTGTTGATGAGAGAATAAAGAGATTTAGTGCATTTATTACATTTAGATTGAATATCTTCAATGTGGTTTTTAAAAGTAAGATTCCGATCAAGTGTGAGTCCCAAGTACTTCACATGATCAGACCATTCTTATGGAACCCCATTAAAAATTATGGAATGGTTTTCATGAGGTTTTAAAAATTCTGCTCTTGGCTTATGGGGAAATAAAATAAGTTGAGATTTGGAAGCGTTAGGAGAAATTTTCCACATTTTCAAGTAATTTAAAAAGGAATTTAAATTTTGTTGCAATTTTCTGCGTACCACCCGTAAATTTCGACCTTTGGCTGAAAGCAAAGTATCATCAGCAAATAATCTTCTACCTTTCCCTTCTGGTACATTAAGAAAATCAGAAGTAAAAATGTTGTATAAAATTGGCCCAAGTATACTGCCCTGAAGGACACTAGCTCTAATGGGTGTCCTTTAAGAGCATGAATTTCGATAGCTTACTTGTAAGGTTCGGCTAGTCGGACTATCACATCGCCAGGAAATTCAATGCCGACCGGTGCACCGTCAGAAGGATTCGTCTGCACGAAGGAAGACGATCTTATCGGGTCAGTAAGCAACCAAACCGGACATTAA
Source organism: Uranotaenia lowii (assembly GCF_029784155.1). NCBI lineage: Eukaryota > Metazoa > Arthropoda > Insecta > Diptera > Culicidae > Uranotaenia > Uranotaenia lowii. The sequence goes on from NC_073692.1 coordinate 143,862,326, forward strand.
AAAAGAATGTAGAAGCCAAAGGACGGACCCGGAAGTTATAATACAAGTTTCTTACGAAGTACGACACATGCATCCTCAAGGATGACGAAACGTACGTGAAGATGGATTTTGGGCAGCTTCCTGGCCGAAAAAATTTAGAATGCCACTGGTCGGGGTGATATCCCCGCTATGTTTAAATTCGTTTTTGCCGATAAGTTTGCAAGAAAGTGTTTGATCTAGCAAGGTATTTGCAGCGGCGGGCGAAAAACGCCAGTTTTAGTGAAAAACAAGACCATGTACTCCGAAATGTACAAGAAGGAGTGCCTGAAAACGTTTTTTTTTTCGTACATTAGATCTCACGAAAGACCAGAAAAGTTTTCGTCAGATTTAGCAAGCTGCCACTACAGCAAAGAGGTACTACAGTGCACAGTGGTCCAAAAGGGTCTGAAATGGAACTTTTTTCCTGGTGCATTTGTCTTTCATTTTAGCTATTAGATGTCTTCAGAACATTTACTAGTAAGATTGTTTCCCATAACGTGAAAGTATCAAAAATTAGTCACAGCCTACTACGATAAAAATAAAAACACTAACTTTTTTGTTTGAAGAGATAGAGAACAAACTTGTTCTACAAAGTTGTAGATATCATCAAAATATGAAACTTTGCTGAAATAACAAAGCTCTATCTCTATTCAGTGCAGAGTTATAAAGCTTTTAGTTTAAAACATACTTTTAATTTGTTTTTTGTACTTAACTATTGTAAATTTTGAACTAACATAAATATGATGTTCACAACATTTATTGCGATACTCAATACGCACATTTTGCACTAGTCTCTACGACCTTGTCTTGCGAAGTTATCGCAATTTCAAGTTTTATTTTTCCTAAATTTCACCAATTTCTAGGGTAAAATGGGGCAAGTGGATCCATAAACTAAATACCACATCTTGAAGTATAATTCAAGTACTATAAACTAAGCCAGAAACTACTTGTCTCCACGCGCCCGTTTTTGAATACGGTCGGCAATAAATTTGTTGAATTTTTAGATTTTAACGAGAAAATAGAGATTGATTGTTAATAATTCATAATTCTGTCATATCTTCTCAAGGAATGAACTATCTGTTTTGATGTCTTCAAATGAAAGTTGCAACAACAAACGAGCTATTGAATGGTATTTTTTAGAGAATTTTCGATGCTACCGTTTGTAGACTTAAACAATTTTTAAAGCGTTTTTACGGTTTTTCCTGGAAATGCTGTTTGTTAATTTTTTTTCAAATATTAAATTTGAAAAGGTGATAAAATTTCAATGCGTTTTGATGTGCTATTTGATGATTTCAGTTGAAAACTTATAAAGTTATGTGAATTTTAAGCATGTTTTTATTTCAACGATGACAATAAAACTCTATTTTCTCGTTAAAATCTAAGAATTCAACAAATTTATGCTGACCGTTCTCAAAAACGGGCGCGTGGAGACAAGTAGTTTCTGGGTAAGTTTGTAGTACTTGAATTATACTTCAAGATGTGGTATTTAGTTTATGGATCTACTTGTCCCATTTTACCCTAGAAATTCTTAAAATAAGGAAAAATAAAACTTGAAATTGCGATAACTTCGGAAGACAAGATCGTAGAGACTTAAGATCTAGTGCAAAATGTACGTATTGAGTATCGCAATAAATGTTGTGAACATCATATTTATGTAAGTTCAAAATTTACAATAGTTAAGTACAAAAAACAAATTTTAAGTATGTTTTAAACTAAAAGCTTTATAACTCTGCACTGAATAGAGATAGAGCTCTTGTTATTTCAGCAAAGTTTCATATTTTGATGATATCTACAACTTTGTAGAACAAGTTTGGTCTCTATCTCTTCAAACAAAAAAGTTAGTGTTTTTATTTTTATCGTAGTAGGCTGTGACTAATTTTTGATACTTTCACGTTATGGGAAACAATCTTACTAGTAAATGTTCTGGAGACATCTAATAGCTAAAATGAAAGACAAATGCACCAGGAAAAAAGTTCCATTTCAGACCCTTTTGGACCACTGTGCAGTGGTATCGGGCCAACGGGTGGATTTTGTCGAAAAGGGCCTCAACCCACCCAACTGCCCTCAATTCCACCCTATCGAACAATTTTGGGCAATTGTCAAGCAGAAGATGAAGAAGAATGTTAAGACGACTCGGGATGCAACAGAGATGAAGTGATTGTGGAACAAAACGGCCGCGGATAAGGAGTTCAATCTATAATGAGTAATACTCGACGGAAAGTTCGAAATGTCATCAAAACAACATCGGAATATTTTTTTGTTATTTTTTCTTTCAAGTGCAATAAAAACCCTATATTTTGAGTACAAAACATTCTTATCTTGTTTACATAGCTCCAAGATAGACCCTTTTTGATGCGTCCAGATTTAACGTGATCCATGCTTTAACTAAAAAATTTAAAGTGCTTCAGGCAACTTTTTAATCATTTTATGAATATTTTGTACCCCTCACTCTTTCAAAGGTGAGGATGGAGAAGAGGAATGGGAGCTCTTTTACAATTTTCAGCATAATTGGAGAGCTGATTTAGCAAATGGAACTAAATTGGTATGTGAGTCTATTTGAATGCGAAAAATGTTGCTATAATAAATTCAAACCCCTCCCTTCTTCCTGCGGGGAGATATAACGGGGGATGAGGTACTTCCATACATTTTTTTTGCTCAACTCGAGAGCCTATAAATTTCTGTTGGATTTCAATTGAATTAGTCATACGAAAGAAACCAACTTTAGTAGGGAAAGGTTTTTGGGATGGAAGAATGTTTCACTGCTAATTCGGGAAGCCTCCAGTGAAGGGATGGATAGGGAAGAGCCGGAAGAGAGGGGCTCTCAATATTTTGCATGTCTCGATAAAATTTTAAGCAAATGGGGTCGAATTTGTCATAGGAAAGTGTATGGAAATAATAATTTCAGACTCCACCTTTCTTTTCAATGGGGAGCTAGAAAAGCGAGAGGGTTTTACCCATACTTTTCTTTTATAACTCGAGAAATGATCGAGCAAGTTTGGGGACCAAGAAATGTATTCTTGATCATTAAACAGTTTGAGTTTTAATTACTGTCAAAGAGATCAAGCAAATGAAACCAAAATTGGCTTGAAAGAGGAATATTTTACAAGTAAAACATTCATTATGGCCGCATTTAGGAACTTATGAATAAATAAAAACCGAGTCTTAATTTTAGATACAAAATAATGATTGAAAAACCATTTACAGGACAGGTTTTGAAAAACGGAAAATATATTTGAGAGAATAAGAAAAAATCTCTTTTGATCAATTTCCATCAATTTAAAAAGGTGTAGCAAAGTACACCGCGTCTGCTAGTTATAAATAAAATTTGGAATTTTGGCATTATGGAATTTTTCAACTTTTCCTTTCCAAAACAAATATACTCGAAAGATGAACCATGTTGCTTCAAACATTTAGCGGTAAAAATTATAAACATTTCTTAATATTCTTAGGCCTCACGAATAAATGAAATCTTCGAAAAAATAGATATTTTAAAACTATATTTTAATTCAAAAAAATAAAACCAAATTAAGCTTGTTTGAAACCCGATCCATAGGCTTTCAAACGAAAGGAACAGTTTTCAGATATTTTAATTTCAGACTGAGTTAATGATGGTTATCCGCAAAAATTTCATGTTGATCAAAGTTCCCCCAGTTTACTGTACTTTTTGTGCATTATGCTTTAAACCACGTTAATCTAATAATTCACATTAATGGCAATTGTTTGATGAGCAGTTGCCAAAAGCTACAGTTTAAAGAAGTTCAAAAACATGAAAAACTGGACATGCAGTTTTTTAAGTCATTATGTTTAGTGCTTCAAAAAAAATTAATGACTGTTTGGTCTAAAAGTTACAATCACTTGATTTTTGAGATAAAAATATGCTTGGTTAGATACCTAGGAGAGGAGGAGGGGTAGGGAAAAAAGCGACAACAAAGCGGCAAATATGTAACGATTGACACAAAAAAAAATTAACTAGAGCTATGAGTTAACCTTAAAATGTTTCAAAACTAAGGAAAAAAATAGTGATATGGGTTATATCTAATTACAAGCGGAAAAGTACTAGTAGGGGAAAGGTTTCCTAAATGGGCCTATCGGGTTAAATGACCCTACGGCTGTTTGATGAAATGGCTGACTAGACAGCTTATCTGACCAATGCATTTTGAGGGTGATACGCTTGGAACATAAGGCAAGAAAGAATTTTATGAATTTACAAACTCAAAAAAATTTAAAAAATCATACAATGTTTTGACACATTTTGATGTAATATTTCGACTTTTTAAAATAACACGTAAAGAAGCTTAAAACAAAAACTAGGATGGTTTTTGTTTCTAACTCAAATGAACTTAAGAAATAAAACATATTTCAGCTTTTGTGGAGGTTTAATAATGATTATATAGTGGAATAATAGAGTGTTTTTGTATGCCCCCATCATGTTTGTAAAATGCCTCCATCCTTAAATAACAGGTTAAATAGAATAAATAAATGATTTTTATCATTGAACCTTCAAATCTAATCTCTGATTAACAACTTAAGAGAGATTTGAAGATCTAAAAACAGATTTGATAAAGTTTTTCTCATGGATGAACTGCCTCCATAGTATGGCAACCCTAACTTTTGTTTTATTCCATAAAATTATAATATACATAGATTTTTTTGAAACTTCAGCTTTGTCGTACGGAAATTATTACTTTCTAGCAGTTTCAATGACATTATACGGAAATATTGCCCAAAAAACAGAAATTTTGTTCAAAACATAAATAGGCGCAGTTAGCCCGCACGGTTTGAGGTTCGGCATTTTAGACAACACTTATAATAAAATCATTTTCTTGGAAACAGAAGAAAATTTTTACATAAAAATTACTCCAATGTATAGAAAACAGATGCCTGCACACGTGTAAATAGTTTTTGTACACATATTCGATGTGATATTTGATTAAAACAGTGTTCTGCTTAATAGGCGCATATAGCCCGCTTCTCCCCTAAGCCTTTCAGCCCCTGTAGTTATGCAATTTATGCAAAAAAAAACTATTGGAAAATTTACTCCAACGATAATTTTTTTCGTAGAACAAAAGTTTTTTTAAAATATGAAACTGAACTTTGATAAATTTTTCAGCGAAAAAAATTCCGGCTTTTAGATGATTAAAAAGGTCGTGAAGTCCTCGCACATTTTTTTTTTAATCTGTGTGTTCTACAGAACTGAAGCTAAACCGAATCCATTAAGGTATTGAAAATCAAGTGCATCAATTGTTGTTGCGGAGCTGATGATTCTTAACCTATGATTGGGTAGCCTGAAAGAGATTTACTTCAAAAAAATGATCCTAAAGATAAGCCAACTGGCCAGTATTTAACACTGCAGAACAAATTTCGTTGAGCTTGCAGTGTGCTGTCGAAATTTTCAAAATTTTTGAAACATACAATATAATAGAGGAATTTTTCTGTTTTTACTCTACTATTATCGAAAATTACTATTTTTAAGCATTAGAAGTTGTAGAAAAAAAAGATGATAAGAAATATTCACAAACAAGTGTTCCTTAATAGAGGCTGGGGAAAAATTGAAAAAAGGAAGTTCAGGAATGAATTAACGTGAACAAACAGAACCTGACTTCAAGAATAAGAAATTAAAAGGTTAACTGAATTATTTGCATAATTGTGCATCAATCGCTGTAGTAAATATAGCAAAATTTAGAAAAAAAAGTTCTAGGGTGGTCCAAAACAAAAACCTGGTGGTCCAAAATACCGACCCGAGTAATGATCGAAGAAACGAGTTTAAAGGCTTAAATACTGATACATCGTAACATACGATGATATGTTTCGATAGAAAAAACCTCGATCTCGGTAATGAACGGATAAAGCAGTCAAAAATTGTAACATGTACTTTTTAATTTTAGAAAATAGCATAGCCACTTCCCTAAGCGGTCCAAAATTGGCCGTTACCCTATATGGCATTTTAAGCAGCAAGCTTAGCTCTTCTTTTAGGTTCGAGAATTTCCGAAAATTTTCGATCGTGTCTCGAGATTCGGGAATTTACAATTTGTTTTTCGATTCCCGGGAATTCCCGATGGGGAAGATGAGTCCTCTACTGTGAAACTTCGTTTCAATTCAACGCCAAATTTTTAATTGAATTAAGTGATAGGTATTATTTGATTATTTAAATAGAAAGCCTATCTTCTGTCGATCAACATTTGCTGAAAAAATAATCTTCTTCTGCTGAAATTGTTGCTTTGAATTTTTTAAATATATTTTGAACATTGCTTCCAATCTTTAACAATAAACGAATTAAAAATATATATATATATATATAAAATAAACAACACAACACGCACGTTTTCAATGGGCTATAGAATTGAACGTTCCATTAACCTATTTTCCAGCATATTAACGATTCTATTTCAAAACAAAACGACGACAACGTGTACCCACATATGTGTCTGCCGACTGATGTTTCCGGTGTTGATGGTGTTTGCGGCCAAACACAAGATCGTGACCAAAAATTGCTCTTTTCCAAACAAGCGAAACAGATGCGTTTTCTGGGCTACTCTTTTTGATGCTCGTGTAGGTGGATAGTTCACAAAATGACGAAAGATTTCGGTTAGATTGAAAAAAAAAATTATGATTAATGTACTTTCAATTCTTTAAACGATGGATTAACTTTTAAGATGAGTATTAAGATTTTGAAGAAAAAAAAAATGAATAAAATGGAATCCATACACTGAGATCCATGACTTGTTCTTTCACCCTTAGAACAACGCAAATTTTCGGAAGGAGCTGAGTTTTGTCGAATGGGTGCGCTACAACATGTGTGATGGGATTTGTTGGTCGACGACAACAACCGTGGGAAAGTCGTTTCCATTCTTGAACAACGCTTACCGAATCCAAGAGCATAGGAAATCCTGGGAATCCTTGTCATGGTCCCACAAAACCGGAAACTGATGTCGGCCGGTTGTTACCCGGTTGTTGGGACAAATGTTGCAGAAAAATAATTTGATTTAGGATAAGCTAAAAACGACTGATACAAAAAAAACCAAAATCATAAAAATAAAAACCTTTATCCAGCTGGCAAATATAAAGGGAAACATCGAACCCAAATCTAAGCAAATCAGGAACAATCTATTGAAAATTTAGCAACAAACTGAGTCATAGAAAATTCTTTTGCTTAAATCCAAGTCACTTATATTCGGCTCATGTCCGGAACCGATCTTGACAACGAATCAACTGCCAAAATCCGGCCCTTTATATGTCTCGACAATGGCGGAAAAGTTTTCCTCACCCATGTTTTCTTGGATTTTTTTTCCAGCCCAGCTCCTCTAAACGAAATCCCGGCAAGATGGATTCTATTTCAAAGGCTCGTCGCCCGGAAGGAAACTGTTGCTCTTGAGAAGAGATCCAGGACGTGCTGTGAATGGGAAATTAGTTGCCTCCAAAATAGCATCATTATCTGTTTTTTTTTTTTTCGTTATAGCTCAACCCCAAATCCGGTCATGCCTTCATGCTAAGAAGAGCTTTTTTATGTCTTGTTGATCGGTGGACAGCCGTTTTTTTTTCCTAGAAAATTGTTACCAGCTTTTAAAAAGGGACAAATTTAACGGCATACTTTCGGGCGGTCTTTTCCCTTTCAACCTGTCATGACCACACATCGGAACCATCTGTTGAGTTAAGCTGGCGCAGCATCGAACATTCTTTAATGGGTTTTTGGAATGCTATGACCGATGGCTGCCAAAAGCTTTTCCAGAAAACACTTGCTTTGCTATGATTATGATTCTATCTATACTGGGGAATTTCCTTTCAAAGAAACCCATATCTGAAAATTTCTGAAATGATTTGAAATTTCAAGAAGATATTTTATGAACTCCCATATGAAGCTTGTGAAGTGGAATTCGCTTTTTTGTTTAAGAACCGTAAAACGGGGTAACATTGATCACCGGGGTAGCTTCGATCAAAAATTTTATAAATTTGAACTTTTGAGTTATTGAACTTTGTTTGGAAAAATACTTGAAGATTTTTTTTTTCTTACTTTAAAATATTTCTCACATGAAAAAAAAGCAATAAGAATATTTCTTTCAATATGTCAACCGTTAGAATATTTTTTTTTGTTTCGATTATAGTCGTTTTACCATCTTTATGGCCTTCGTGACTTTATCAACGTTACAGTTGGCGGATCGTTATTGAAAACTTATCCGGTACAACTATGTTCGATGTTTACTCTTGGGCTCGAACTCGCGGACATCGGCTCAAGAGACAACAGACTTGCCAACTGAGCTATATTACAAGCCCCAACCGTTAGATTATAATATGAACTTTATAATGCCATATTTTCAAAGTAATAGTCAACTCTCATTTTTTTTAGAAAAAGTTTTCCAAAGTATATGTTATGGATTCAATTGATCCCTATTGTTCAAAATATATATTCTAAATGGATCGTGATCATTGCTATGCATGAAGTTATTAATATTCGCCCCAGAACTAGTATTTATCTAGTAATTATCTGATAAAAAGGACTCAAAACACTGGTTCTATCCAAAAATAGAATATAACGCCTTTAAGTATGCAATGGCCTTAGGGTAAAAGACTAATTTTTAAAATTCTCTTTGCCTGGCACTTAAAAACTGTGAAATGATATTGATTTTGTTTAATTTTTGCCAAGATTTGAACAAAGGATCAAGTCTCTTTTTGTAAAGGATCAAGTTCTCTTTTAACTTAAAAATATCATAATTTTTATCGTCCCACGAAACTGCTTCTAGTTCATCTATGGGTACATGTATTGTTCTATTTTTGGAGCATATAAACTTGAAATTGCACATTATAAGAAAATATAAAAAACGGCGAATTAGGAAAAAATAATTCCAAAAGATATGATAAAAATAGGATAAAGGGATCAAGTATCTCCATTCTCCCCTATGGATGTAGTCCATCTAAAGCTGTGTTGTAACTGAATAATTGATCTGCACATCTTATGAATGACGAAGTAAATAAGAAGAAAACAACACAGGGCATGGTAGAAGCTTCTTTTCTCGAGGCTGTTTTTATGTGGAAAAAAAAGGTGGAAATACCTCGTATAAACTGTGGTTTCGCGATCCAAACAAATCTTCCGGCTAGCTGGGGTCTGCTGATCATCGAGATAGCTCACGGTAGGCGAACTAACGATCCGGTAAGATAAATCCGAAATTGTTCGTGCCGCGGAAACTGTTTACAGGCACTCACTTTGATAACAACAACATACAAGTTGCTATAAAGAGCTGTCAAATTCCAACTCACGCGTAGTCACTGGTGTTTTCATCACTATCACTTTAGTGTCATACCATCTCACGTACCATTCTGCAACCATGGAAGAGGATGATGCTCTGATTTGCTACATGTGTTTGAAAGTGGAAGACTTTCCAAACCGTCTCATCGAATGTGTCCAATGCAATAGAGTGGTTCACTTTCGATGCAAAAAAATTGTCGGAAATGCTATCGAAAAAACACGTAGAAAACCATATTTTTGTTCGATCGACTGTAGTACCATGCATGCACAAAACAATTGCACCGAGAATCCTGGATTGACAGACGTTCTAAATGAAATTCGTCGTCTGTCCGTAAGTCAACAAGAAACTCAGCAACAAGTGGCAACGATAGTGAACATCACTAAACAAATTGAGGCATCGCAACAGTTCATATCCGATCAATTTGAACAATTTAAAGCTGAACTCAACTTTATGAAAGAGGACAACGAGCAAATTAGATAAGATATGGACCAATGGAAAATGAAGCACGAAGCACTAGCTAAGAGGGTGGATCAAATGGAGCTTGAATACGATAAGCTGTGTCGATCAGCTTTCAATAAAAATGCGGTAATTTTGGGAATGCCAAGGGTTCAAAATGAGGATTTGAAAGCAACTATTTTCAAATTGTTTGAAGTTCTAGGGTGTCAAATGGGAGATGATTCTATATCTTATGCCAAACATCTCGGAAGCGAAATAATAAGTTCAGCTCTTATTCTTGTGACATTCGACTGTAAAGAAAATAAAGAGAAATTGTTTGAATGCAAGATACTTCACGGGCCGCTTTTAGTTTCAACAATGTTCAAGGATATCAATGCGGGAACAAAGAAAATTACCATTCGGGATGAGCTGACGTCATACGGAAGAGAGCTGCTGCAAGAAGCAAAGGATTTTCAAACTAAAATGGATATTAAATATGTCTGGCCCGGTCGAGATGGGAAAATTCTTCTGAAGCAGACGGATAATTCGAAGCCGATTATTATTGCTACCAAACACCAACTACAAGAATTGTGCAACAGGAATACTAAACGTTCTTTAAATATGTCCGTGGAGTCGTCCGGGTAACCAAATACCAAGCGTCATCAAACAGCGCAGTAAAAATATTCGTTTTAAGTAAATTAAATAAATATCATGGATTTCTCAGCGATAAATTTTACCTTTAATACTATTTCATGTCTGAATAAATCAAATTTTGTATCGAAAACTAATAAAACGCATACTATTTTGCAACAAAACATAAGAGGAATGAACACTGGAGACAAATTCGAAGCATTGAAAGAATCTATAGATCTCTATGCTGGAGATCTTGATGTCATAGTCAGGGAGACTTGCGTTAAGGAAGCTAATAGCAAGTTATTTCATCTGAGTGGATATAAAGGTTTTTTCTCTTGTCGACCTGAATCCCAAGGAGGAGGATTAGCGGTCTTCGTTAAAAATGCTCTTATCGCCGAGGAACTATCGAATGTCCATGAAAACGGATTCCATCACATCCAAATACGCCTTAGTATCACCAGTATGCATGTAGATGTACACGCGATTTACAGGCCCCCAAGTTATCCCTCGAGCTCTTTTTTTCTCAACTTGAATCAATATTTCATAACACTGAGCCAAATGTAACAAAAATCCTGGTTGGAGATGTGAATATTCCTGTTAATAATTTAACGAATCAATCCACACAGAGCTATTTTGACATCCTGAAATGTTTCAATATGGCAGTTACCAACACTCATCCTACACGACCTAGCAGCAACAACATCCTCGATCACGTAGTCTGTCCCGAATCACTGATGAATCATGTAAGAAATGCGACCGTAGATCCTGAAATAAGTGATCATTCCACGATAATTTCGTCATTCCTGCTTGGAAAACCTCTCACTACTCGAGTTTTAGAGAAAGTTATCATCGACCATAACCAGTTAAGTTCGTATTTCGAAGCAGAATCTGTCAACATCAAAGGTAATAACGCGAGTGAAAAACTGGAAAACCTGATAGAGTTATATCGAGCTTTAAAAGTTAAATTCTCCAAAACTGTTAAAGTTGTCGCGAAAGTTAAAAGCACGTGCCCTTGGATGTCATTTGACCTATGGAAGTTGATTAAAATTAAACATAATCTATTAACTAGAAGCAAACGCATGCCTAATAATAGTGAGCTGAAATCCCTCCTGAAACAAGTATCAGCTAGAGTAGTAAGGGAAAAATCACATGCTAAACAAATTTACTACCAATCTTTGTTCAATACGTCGAACCAACGAATGATCTGGAAAAATATAAAATCAGTTACTGGAGAAAAAGAGCTTTTCGTAGATGAACTCAAACTTTTAAAAAACGATCAAGTAATTGAGAAGAAAGATGTAGCAGACATATTCAACCAACACTTCAGCACAATAGGACCCCAGCTAGCCTCCACAATTAACAGTCAACGTAATATAAACCGATTTCACACCATGATACCAAATACCTCGTCATTTTTTATGAGACCTGCCGATGAAAATGAGGTTATTTTGAAGATAAAGGATCTGAATTCAAATAAGAGTTCGGGACCAGATGGAGTTTCGGCAAACTTTTTAGAAAGACACCACCGGATTTTCTCAGTCATCATAAGGGATGTGTTTAATGAAGCTATCGAGACTGGTTACTACCCCGCTTACCTTAAGACAGCAAAGGTTATACCAATTTATTAGGAAGGTAGCAAATCGGAGGTTAACAATTACAGACCAATATAGGTGTTATCTGTCATAAGCAAAGTTATTGAGCAAATGTTGGCATCTAGATTGATGAACTTCCTAAATCAACAAAACATTTTGTACAATCATCAATACAGCTTCCGAAGTGTATCCAGCACACTCACCGCGGCCTGTGAACTTATTGACGAGATAACAAACGCAATGGATGTAAGAAAATCCGTAGGAATACTTTACTTAGATCTCAAGAAAGCATTCGACACAATTGATCATACGATTTTATTGGAAAAACTGAATATGTATGGCATCAGGGAAGCAGCAAATAGGCTTCTGAAAAGCTATCTCGTCGATCGCAATCAATATGTGATTGCCAACAACTTCACCAGTCAACTATGCCCATTAAAAGTCGGTGTTCCACAAGGCAGCAACTTAGGTCCACTGTTGTTCTTGATTTATATCAATGACCTACCAAAACTTGAGCTTCGTGGGAAATCTCGCCTTTTTGCTGACGACACTTCAATTCTATATATTGGTGATAATGCAGAACAAATAATCCGTAACATGAGAATTGATCTGCAGACATTGGAAGAATATTTTTCTGAGAATCTACTTTCGCTCAATCTCTCCAAAACAAAATACACTCTATTTAGAGCACCACGCTCGAATACAGCTCAGATTATCCCGAACCTTGTCGTCGATTCAACCACTATCCAACATACAACGCACTACAAGTACTTGGGCTTAACTATTGATTGATGATTAAAAAAGAATTAAGTGTTACTTGTGGATTGTTCTGGAGGACTAGAAAGTTGTTGCCTACCAAGCAAATGATAACTATGTATCATGCCTTCGTGCAATCGAAGTTGCAATACATGATTGCTATTTGGGGATGTGCATCTAAAACCAAAATGAAGCAACTACAAACTATCCGAAATAGATGCTTGAAAATAGTTTACAGTAGACCACGGCTCTATCCAACTGAACAGCTGTTTCGAAATGCAGCAACATCAATTTTTACCATCAATGGTCTGAGAGAAGTACAGACGCTGGTTCTAATGAAAAACTTTATCGATAATCCCCAAGCGCTGAAAAACCTACATTTTCCGACTCTTGATCACGGTTACCAAACAAGACGTCATGGAGATCTCCAAATTCGAAGGACGAACACGGAGAAAGCAAAACGAAGTTTTTCAAACTTCGGTATTTTTCGATACAATGCCCTACCTCTACATATAAAATCAGAACATAACTTACCGAAATTTAAAGAACTTGTTAAAGTTCATGTTCGAAGTCGAATGACTTCGCTATAACATCCGATACCATGTCCGGTACATAGAAACCCTTAGCAGCATCCCCTCAAAAGAGATTATTCTCACTGGGGATGTCAAGTAGTACTCCTTTCCAAAGTCCCAAATCCGCGCCCGAAAATTCATATTTTACATGCTGTACTTAACCCCCAAAAACCAAATTTTGCTTTATCATTTCCGCCACCGCCGCCAAGTATCGACCGCCACCACCATCCACAACCACCCGCCGCCACCCACCGACACCCACCGCCACCATCACCAGCCGCCATCCACATTGCAGCTTATCAAACAAAAAACAATAAGAAAAACCGTGAACAGAATTCAAATCAGTGGAAGTGACAAAATTGTAAACAAAATATCAAAAAAAAAAAAAAAAATGTTAACAATATTGTAATTCGATTATTGAAAAAAAAAAAAGAAATAATAAATGGAGAGGAGGTTTTGTGCCTACGGGAGCAGGAATTCAGAAAGAATTACACTCCCGCGGGCTTTCCTTCATCTCTTAAAAAAAAAAAGTGTATGAAGGCTTGATCACTATTTTCTTTTTACCTCACAATGTGACAGACTCTCGCTGTCACTGACATTCGTGATCCAAACCATGGTCCAGAAAACTTTGAACCTAAATATTGTTAAAATTTGTTGCTGTATGTCATGTTTCGCTATAGATCAGAGCTTGAGAAACATTTCGTAAAAAAATGTATGCTTCAGGATGTACCATGCTAGGAATAAATTACAGAGAATGAGCGGTTTTGGAAAAAAATCTTGTTACGAAGATAGACTAGTTCACACTCATTAGATCTCTACCCACCAGTATCAGTCAGATCAACACGACATTCTTTATGGATAAGGTTGCCAGAAGTTTTTGAGTACGAGGACAAATCCGGGCTATTTTATGTTAAAACCTGGCAAAATCCGGGCATTTGATTTCATAATTGGTGACCTAAATCCAGACAATATCCGGGCAAATTTGGTCGAAACCCAGGAATTGCTAAACACAAATCAAGAAAAAAAAACATGAAAAAAAAAGTTTTTTCATCATAATTTATTAGCAGTTTTAAATTCCAATTTGAGCATTAAAAAAACCTTTCAAGATCATTTTTGTAAAGCTTCCTAAAAAAATTCGTTTTGGATGCATTTAAAAAAAAAACAACAACACAATTTTTTTTGTTTGGATTGGCAAATAATGTGAAAAAATCCGGGGTAAATCCGGGCTTTTAACAATGAATTCCAGGCGTCCGGGATTGACTGGACTTTTGTCAAATTTTGCAACAAATATCCGGAAAACCCGAACAAAACCTGGCAAACTGGCACGCTTATTTATGGGTTTTCAATTATTTTTTTTTTAATGCGTTTCAATTGATTAGTATTGCATGGATAAAGTATGAAGATAAAATCGGGTCAGATAGATAGATAAAGCAGAAGACAAAAGTGGTTCATAAACAAATCAAGTTTTTACAGTAGGGAAGTGTGGGGTGTTTTTTTTTTTGCTCTATAACTTCTTAATAATATAAGAATAATATAAGAAAAATGGCAAATGTCAAATGGGATGGGTTCCTACATTTCTGATGTATAATTTGGCAATAATACTTTTTTATAAATTTATTTTTCCAGATTCTGATAGATTAATTGAAGGTTTTTTTTACATGTGTGTTGAAAAATGTGGACAATGTTCCGAAAAACACTCATTTTCACTTCATGTTCCTACGTGCAATTCACAACTGAAGCGTTTTAAACTTCGCTGAATCAATGATCACCTCGAACGATGCTTGTTGTCAAAACAGTGAAGCCCCATCATCAAATTGGAATCTCAACAATGAGCGAGCGATGCATGCGGCGTATCATATTGGTCTATGTTCAGGAGTGATTAACTCAGGTACTGAGTGATTTATACATGCGAATCATTACCAATGTTGCTTGAATTTAAAATCAAATTGTGATTGTATGTGCGAGCAAAAAATGTTCACTTTCGTCATGCGTTCATTAAAATAAGTTTAACTTTTAAGTCGTATTCTATTCTAGGTAAGAATAAGCTCAAAAACGGTGTGTGCGCTTGTGGAAATTGCCCGCACTATAGTAAATAATTGATTATTCAGAAAACTATTATGTTGATCAATGTTACTATAAAATATTTCGGATGTAATATAAATACTTGCTTTTATGTAGATAGATAAAACCTAAAGAGCGCTGAATATTTACGAACGCATCTACAAACCTTTCTTTACGGTAAAAAAAGACAATAAGCCAGTTATGTTGTCTTTATCTTCAAAACTACTGAACTCATAAATTGTACCTTTTTAGAATCGTCAACACGTTTGCTATATATTTTTGGAGAAAGAATTTTATTATTATTTTTGTGGCTTCTGAAAATTGAGCCGAAAGACAAAACAGTCAAAAAAAAGATTGCATTTTTGAACAAAGATCGTGACCGAATAATGCAATTTCACTATGTCATCTATATTTAAGTCAATTTAAAGATTCATGTCAAGTAATAAAATTTGAGGGTTCCAATATCATACGCCATAAATAAAAATTCAAGAAAAACTGAAAAATCATTGTTTTTTCACTGAACTATCAGCCATGGTTGTTGAAAAAAAATTCTGTGTTTTTTGAAAATAAAAAATCTGACTTACTGTGATTATACCAAAATATTCTGTGATGACTTTCTGTGATGCAAATTCCTTTAATTTACTTGAAAGTTCATGATAAATCGGGTCTTTTTCACATTTAAGTTGAATAAAGTCAATTAAAATTTCCAAACTTATCATTCTTTTTTAACTCAAAGAAAAATATCTAAATTTTATATTTGGCAAAAAAATAAAATTTTTGAAATCCATTACAAATGATAAAATTCCGTGTAGTCTTTGAATTTTTCAAAAGATTCTGTGATGAAAATTTGCTCCACATTCTGTGAAATTACAGATTATTCTGTGATTCCATCAACCTTGCTATAAGCTAACCTAAATTTATTTTCTAAAAACTTCAAAATCAATAAAAAATTACAAAATGTATTATTTATAATTGTGATCACATTTATAATCGCGAAAATCACACAACGAGAGATTTCCGGAGTACGCTGTGATTTGTTTCATCATAAAAGAGACCAAATATGCAGATTTCATATTCTTGTGTTAATCAAAGGGTAGAAGGTACTTTCAAATTTCATTATCTGATAAATAAATTTAAAGTTTTAAACTAGCTGAGCCCAGTTTAACAAAAAGCTTAAAGTAAAAATCGATGTACCTCACATTAATTATCTATTTTATTTCATAGATTATTTGTCCTTGTAAGTTAAGATACTTATCATATCTTTTTGTAATGTTACACAATATGGTGTAATATGTAAATAAATGAACGATCTTATGGTCTGTGATAGAAAATCTAAAGTTACTAACTCTAATTGCCGATTTTACTTCAACATTTGAAATTTTTTAAAAGCATCCTCTTGAAATCTAACTCCGAAGTAGCTAATTTTATTGTTACAAACAGGTAAAGAATTCCAGAGAACAATACCTCTTACGAAAAACGATTTATTCATATAAGCTGAGCTCTGCACCGGAACAACAAGGCTTTTGGTACGTGAGTAGTTAAATGAAGTGAGAATGGATCTTAAATAGAGTGGTTTGCCAATTTTAAGTATTCGATAGATGAATAAGCATGTTCTGTACTCATAAAATCGGTTAAAAGGACACCCAATTGTTTTTTTGGAAATGTGTCACTCATTCATATCTAGTAAAATTAAAACATATCTATAGCAGGAGTTTAGAGTAAGGTTGCCAGAATTTTTTCCACTCCCATCCGGGCCTAGCAATTCCGGGCATTTTTTTCAAAAAAACCTGGCAAAATCCGGGCATGGATTTCAATTTTTCAAATCCAAAAACCGGGCAAAAACCGGGCAAAATTTATTTGTTATTATATATAAAGCAAAGAAAAAATGCAAAAAAATGAAATTAATATTTTATTAATGTAATTGCAGACTTCCAAAACTTTTTGGAACACTTATATATTTAAAGGTTTATAAAAGTAAATCAGCGAAATTATTTGAAAAAACCGTTGAAAATTTCCATACCTACTTTTTTCACGATATCCGGGCAACCGGGCCGGACCGGATTTTCTCGAAATTTTGCATCAAATATCCGAGCAAACCCGGATAAAACCGGGCAATCTGGCAAGCTTAGTTTAGAGCAACACGAAGTCGGTTCAAATCATAACAAGCTGCGTTGTAGTATAAAAACGAACCATTTATAAAACGAGGATATAATAGCACTTGAACAGTTTGAGATTTGTTTGAACTAGGATTGGTCGATCTTGAATCGATCTTTGCGAGATCGATCTTTTGAACTAAATTTCTCGATTTTTTGGATCGATTCTTTAGCCTTGGGATAATCGATTAAATCGGTTTATCTTCGATCGGATCTTTCGATCTTTTGATTTTTTTCTTATTCCGGAAATTTTGAGATTCAGTTTAATGCAGAATTTTGATAACTGCAGCATCCTAAACATTGTTTTTCTAAATAGGTGCTTCCATGCCAATACTATCGAGACCGACTTAATAGATGGCGTTTTTTACCTCTACACTCTTGGGGAAAACCAGAACTTTTATCAAATGCTCAAGTAATCGAAAGTTCCATAGAACGGCCACTTGAAAGCTTGCTCAGCTTTAAATCAAGCATCCATAATCTGTAGCATTTTACTCAGCTGACGATTTTTATTCTGATCGAAATGTTCGAGTTTCATAGTCGAAATTCGGTAGATGGCAGCATTTAAATGAGACCACAATGAAACATAGTTTATATCTACATTTGAATTATTACATTCCTCTAACTAATATTTTTTATCGAGTTTTGATCACCGCTGGTTGTTGTTTACTTTTTGGGTTGATACTTCTCGGTGAATTTCAAATAAAATAAAGTAGCAACCCAAAAGATTAATAAATTGAAATTTTTATTATTTCTCCGACTCTTAATTATACTTGGTAAATTTGGATACTTGAAGAATCGAACTTGAGCCTTCCAGATGATAGCTGGACACGTTATCTTTGTACCATGACCTGTGGCTGAATTTATAGTAGGAAAAACAGCATCGTATATAAAACCCCGTATTCTTTTCAAAATTTGCATTTCACCTAACTTAAAACTTTTAGTTGTTTTAAATTTATATTGAAAAGTAACTCGATTTCTAAGAACTTTGAATATATTTCTATTTTCGAGAATTTCAGTCATTAGGCCGAATGGTTATCAGGCCGAATGGGCATTAGGCTGAAAGGTCGTTAGTTCTAATGGTCATTAGACCGAATTGATACTAGGCCGAATGAACTTTAGACGCAATGGTTATATGGCCAAATGGATGCTAGGCAAAATATTCGTTAGGCCTAATGGTCATCTGGCCAAATGGTTGTTGGGCCGAATGGATATAAGGTCGAATGGATATTTGGTTGAATGGAAGCTAGACCGAATGGTCGTTCAGACGAATGATCGTTAGGCTGCATTGTTGCTCTGCTGTTGAGACATCTTCAACGCTTACCTGCATGTTAGGCCGAAATCACGTTGGACCGAATGGTCATATGTCCGAATGTAGATTAGGCCTTATGGTCGTCTTGCCGAGTGGTTGTAAGGCCAAACGGATATTAGGCCGAATGGATATTGTGCCGAATGGGTGCGAGGCCGAACGGTCGTTCTTTGAAGTTTGGCTCCAAAATCCAAATAGTTTGGATGCTTTCCTGGCATGAGATAGCTATTAACTGGTTGCTTCACCGAAGGGCGGAATAGCAAGCAAGCGAGATATTGTGAATTACAGCACTAAATGTTCTCAATCGTGTAACACAGAAAGCTCAGTATAAACAACTACGATAGCCAGCCGTGTTGTGTGACTTGGACTTACATTATTTCATTTCAACGATACTTGCTTACGACCATTCGGTCTGACATTCGGCTTGGTGACCATTCAGCCAGATGTTTTCTGATAAAGATTGTCTCGTGTTTTCTTTGTATTGGATGGGGACCCCCTTTTTTGACGGGAGGGGCCTTTGTGTACTTCAAATATCTGAACATGTGAAACTCAACAGATACCATTCTTTACTCAAAAAACTACTCCATACCGAATTTTACATCAATCGATCCAGTAGTTTCTGAGTTCTTGCAAATTCTCCCTATTTTTATTGAGATTTTGATGAATTTTAAGTAAATTTCATACAACGATTTAAAGCATTATTAAAAAAAAATATTTGCAGTTTTTTGATATTGTGAAGATTGTAACATGAACTTTCAAATGCAATCAACGGTTAAATTTTCGACTAGCTCCATTTGAAGTTATTGAAACTCTTACAACTCATTTTATAACACAAATTGCCTCATAACTTCAAAACAAAAACAAATTTTCGTAATCCGTTGCTAACAAAAGATGCGCATTATAACTATCTAAAATGTTGGTCAAAAAATGATTTTGATCAAATAACACTATGAAAAGATATCAAGAAAAAACTGATTTTTATAGGACCACTCTAACTTCATGAAAACAAGTTGTTATAAAACTTTCAGTTCTCGAGATAGATTTTTGGTGTCTTCGACAAAGTTTAATGAATCATTTTGTTCTACAATATTGTAGAACAATGTATGCAGGCCTCTATCTCATCACGGTTAGGAAATAATTTTCGAATGTCAGAAATCTTATGAACCATCCTAAAATTTTTCCAGTATAAATGACCGCCATTAATTTGCTGTAAAAGTTTGTCCAAGACGTTTAATGCATCAAACTTAAGGGGAAGACGCTAATAACTGTTTCCCGCTAAATTTAATATCTGGACCACTGTGCAATGGCATGGATAATGGTGAGGCTCGGGTAACCGAAACTAGGATTTCCGGGTTCATATGGGTGCATATGTTAAATTTATTTTGAAGCAATTTTTTCCACCCTCGGATCTCTTGTAGAACTTTAAAAAACGATTTATTTCCTTTTAACTATACAATTTTTGACGGGTTTTGAGACAATTGACCTCTTTGATTTATGTCAATAAGCAATTCTATTGCCTTTCGCAACCATCAAAATAAAATCACGAATATTGACGCTTTCTGGAGCCATGACTATAAATGTAAAAGCATATATTCCAACATTTTCGGATTCACATGAGATAGTTCTTGTTGAATTGCTCAACACATCCAGTTGCTGGTTCCGAGAACGCAAATGGTGAAATTGAACTTTTTCTGATGTCTTCAATTACTCTTTGAAGCCACGATTTTCGCACTTAATCGTTTGAAGCCACCTTGACGTTTCGCGTTATTCATCACAGGGCTTATGTGAAGAAAGTTGATTATTAAAAACTGCTTTCACTACAATTCAATCAATTTTGAAGCGCTTTTAACGAACGTTCCTAAAAAAATTTAAATGTAAATTAATTGCGAAGCCCATTACATTTTCTTGGGAAGAGTTTATTACTCCTCGAAACTTTATCTTAAGAAGTGGCATCATGACAGACTAATTTTCACCGGCTGACCCAATCCTTGAAATTCTTCATCTGAAAGATTTCGATGCATTCAATGTACCATAAATGTTGTGCACTTAATTTTTCAAAGTAAGGAACCATCTGGAGGCGAGCGAAGTTAGGCCATCGTTAGTAATTTCACTGCATTCGAAATAAATGCAAGGCCGTTGAGTTCTTTTTAAATTTTATTCAGCATTCCAATCGATCACACAGATCGATAATCTGAAATGCTAATGTGAAAACTTTCTCCATGAGGTGATGCTGATGTGCATGTCCTTGCTGAAATGTATGAAGCACGCTGAGATTTACCAACGTTGATTACAATATCTCTGCTAATATGATGTGATATCTCACTACACCACAAAACAACTCAAGAGCTAACAATTTTAGTCACTTTTATTAATAATTTATATAATGGTTTTACTTTTTTTTTGTCTGCATCGATAATCTATCCGCTTACATAATAATTCAACGGTACTTTTCCTTCCTCGTTCCTTTTGTGTTGAGTACTTTGTTTTGTATGGTTTGTTTGTTTTGTTAATTACGTTTTGATTCTTATTTCATCTAAAATCTCACAATATTTAATGTGTGTTTACTTTGGTTTATAATTATCAATAGCGTTTATACATACGCAATGGTTGAAGAGGTTTGTTTCATCCTCTTTTTTTATATTACTGGATTTGTTTTAGTCAATTTTTAAACTGGTATATATGCGCAGGGTAAAGTTGGTAATTAATGTACTTATTGTCATTTCAATTTTCACTATCGCCGTGGCACTATTCAATGTTCTGGCGTAACGATTCACAACGATTTTTTTTTTATTTTTTACTTAAATCTCTTTCAATTTCACTATCATGCAGCACACACTCATTATCGATTTTGAGTTAATTAATTATTTTTTCTCTTTCTATTTGTTTGATAAGTCCTACTATTTAACAATCACACCGCATGGATGATGGAGGCATTTCTCAATGTTCTGGTTTGATACATTGTGTAAAGTGTTTTGATTCCCCTCATTATCCGCCACAAAATAACGCCGATGCATAATTGTTTACGCTCTGTGATATATGACGGAGTTCTGGTTTTCCATTATTATTAGCCGTATGGCATTTGATTTATATTCCCGGAATTGGCTCAACTCGGCCCCCGATATCTGAGTACTGATTCACAAACAGTCTATATTGTATTTTATCTCAATCAGATTATATGATACATGGTATAATTTATTTCTGTACAGTTAGTTTTGGAATGTTTTAAATTTTTTTTTGTTTACAAAAACTACTGTTTATGAATACATTTTCCAACTTAAAGTAGTAAGTATTTTTTTGTCTAAACCAACTACGAAATTGACTGAATCTATATTTAAATTATTGTTTAAATTTTTTACATAAGAAATAAAACACTTGTTTCTGAAAATCATTGTACCCGTTGAATTTTGCTTTAAGCCTGTGAATTTAGTTCAGTTTTTTAACAATTTTCATAATTGAGCATGGTTCTCTGATTAACAGAGGGACCACAAAAAAAATCTTAAAAATGGTTAATGAAAATATATTTCAAACCATTATCGTTGAAAATCTGTCCAGATTTCTAACTCATTTTCGGGAAGCCACCATAAATCTCACCGTTGAACAATAAGGTGAATTATGCCATATCCAACTTAAGTAAAAGATAAACATCGTGCTCAACACCTAAAGTTTTTCATCTAGGCTGAATCCTCCATGATGTTGATCACGACGACGACAACGACGACGATGATGATGATAGTAATAATGGAAGCCATTATCATTTCGGCACCTTTCCTCTTATTTCTGGAGGAAAAGGAATGTGGCGCGCGGTGAACAGAACCTGTTAGAGTTTGCCAACTTTTGCTCTTTGGCAGGATTCCAGTTTTCCTTTACATATTAAGGATCCATGCAAGGCCAAAGTCAGTTTGTCCCCGAGGAAAAATGTTTGCTCTTCAGGTTTTTAGGACTTCTTTCTGAATGTTTTTTTTTCTGATTTTCCTTCAATATAAGGAAAAATCTTCTGTTATTTTCCTGTATTTTTTTAAATTTTTAAATCTTTTGTTCAACTTTTCCAAAGTTTCCTAAAATTTCCTTATTAATTTTTAAAACACAATTTGTCCTATATCTTTCAATTCGGGTTTCGATGCATCACAGCAAAAAATGAAGGGAAGAGGTTTGGCCCCAATTTCATTTGGGCCACGTGTGCTCTCTTCGTTCATTCGGGGGGCTGCCACCCAGAGTTTCCAGAGTTCGAACAATGAAAGCATATAATTAATAGACAAAGTTTGGCTTTGTGACTTGCCGGGGGAGCCAGCGCCCAGAAAACTGCAGTTTTATAAGCAATTACGATAAATTCAATTGTATACTCTCTCGGTCGTCTAGGGCGAGAGACTTGTTCAGAAAATGAATAAAAAGTAGTTTGGGCTTGGTTCGTGAATGAATTCTACAGTTGGAATGATTTGGAGAACGGGAGGGAAATTATGATTTTCAGAATAGTTTGCTTTAAGCTATTAGTTCCTGTAAATTTTAAATTAAACTTTTAACGTGAAGAAACATGCACCAAAATTGTATTATTTGCTGGCAATTACTACAAATTTTAATTTAAATTTTGTACCAAGTACTGAAAATAGAAATTTGGGGAGAGAACCCCTTTTAAAGGATTGAACGACCGAAAAGTGCTTTTCTTCCTTGAAGCATCAATCTCATACCTAATAGAATATTTGAAAAAATAAAACTCCGTTTTTTGTGCCATTGAATTCGTGTATAGAAAGATAGATCAAAATTGCCTCATGGGAAAATGAGGAAAATGAGCAAGTTCACATCTAACTTCATTTACATCACGGTATACCAAAGAACCAAAAATTTGTAAAAAACTTGACTAAAGTTGACGGCCAAAAATCTTGAAAAAAATTTGCATGGAAATATTTTTAAAAATGTGCTATACCAGTGTAAAAATTTCAACCACATTTTCCCAACATGAGGGAACTTGTGAACTTGAATATTTTGGCAACGAAAACAATTTCGTTTGCCCGAATAAGTTTTGAAAAATGATTTTATGCTGCAAATATATATTTGACATGAGGATTTTTTTTGTATCTGAAAATTTGCGCCAGGGGTTTAAGATCTTCCAAAAATTTTGGTTAATATTTGCTGCTTAAAATCTCATGTATTTTTCGATTTCTCACATTTTTATTTTTCGAATTAGATTCGGTAAGATTTTTTTTGTAAATAAAATAAAACCAAATTTCAAAGCTAATTGCAAATAAGCTTTAAATTGGATTGATTTCGATGCAAAAAAGAGTTTAACCCTTGAAGGAGTTGTTGGCCCATTTTGGTGTCATCAGATGAAAGTTGCATCATTAATTGGACTATACAATGGTAATTTTTGCAGATTATGCGGTACGGCAGACGATACTATTAGACACCATTTAAAGCTGATTTACAATTTTTCATGATTGGAGTCATTACTTAAAATTTTAAAAATATTTCGTTTGGAATGATGATAAAAATTTAAATGCGTTCAAATGTGCTCTTTATGATTTCCGATGAAAAATAACAGAGTAATGCAGCTTTAAAATATCGTTTCATTTTATTTACAAAAAAAAAACCTAACCAAATCAAACTCAAAAAACAAAAAGTTGAGGAGTTAGTAACATGACAAAATCGGACCATGTAACATAATCAGAGCATGTAACTTTATCATACCATGTAACATAATTCAACCATGCAATATAATCGACCATGTGACATAATTCTATCATGCAACATAATCGAACCATGTGACATAATCCGATCATGCAACATAATCGGACCATGTGACATAATCTAACTATGCAATATAATCTACAATGTGACGTAATCTGTCTATGTAACATAATTGAACCATGTGCTCTAATTCGAACATGTAACATAATCTGACCATGCAACGTAATCGACCTTGTGACATAATCGACCATGTAACCTAATCAGATCACTCAACATATTCCACCATGTGACATAACCTGACCATGCGACATAATTTGGTCATGCAACATAATCTGATTTGATTTGAAATTCGTTTATTTGAAAGGGTCCCGTGCGCTATTCCGATTAAGCACCCTTCAACATAATCTGATCATGCAATAGGGGAAAAGTTCATATAACGCCCCATGTGGCTAATACGCGCCACCCTTGTTTTGAAGAATCTGAAACATTTTAAGCCTGCAAAATATTACCAATTTGTTTTAAATGCTGTGATTGGTCATGGCAAGTATGAATTTGTTCTTAAAATGCCCCTGTGTCGTGATAATTACACAATTTAGGTTTTTCTTCGTTTCGATCTAAATTTTAAAACACTTTCCCTAAGGTGTCACCAAACAGAGAAAAACGAATAAGACAATATTTTCTGACACATCGATAGAGGAGAATCTAAACTATGATTTTATGCTAAAAAATCATACTGAACTCGCTAAGGTATGCTTTTTATGGGTATGTTCTATCCACATCCTGGCAATGCTATACAAACCGTATGGAGCACATCTCTCAGATTTCCCCTCAGATTTCCCCTTTTTTTGACAGATTTAAGCTTTTTTCTTCAGATTTGAGCTTTTATCTCCTATGCTCTCAAGGCAAAAAAGCTTAAATCTGAGGAAAAAAAGCTTAAAGACGGGATTCACCAACACTTAGTTAAAAGATGTTGGTCATACGATACATAGACAAATCCTGTATCGTTGCAGGGACCTGGTTCTATCACGGCCCATGCGCTCGTTATGACGCGCCAATCGTAGTAGGCTGAACATAGCATTAATTTTTCAAAAAGGCCAATTTTCATTGAAAATGAACAAAAAGTCTAAAACCATATTTTGAGCGTTAATTCAGCCCGAAAAAATCCACTTTTCATTTTTTTTTTTTAATTTTGATTAGTCCATTTTGATTTTCTTTTCAGTCAAAGTGTCTGTAAGTATTGGTGTGTTTTCGGTCTTCGGCTGCTTTCGGATGTGTTCGGCTGCTAGGCGCGTATTGAATACACAGCGGCGCGTATTTGCAACATTGTTTTGTGCTGTGGCTTTGAATATGGTTTTTAAAAATCAAGTTTTTGAAGCAATTATTGCAATTTGAGTAATAAAAAATCAAAGGCATTTGTAGAAAACAATTTTCTTCAACGAACACACCCATTTTTAACACAATTTGTACGTGGAATGCATAAAAAATCAGCGATTCGCTTAGGTGACGCATAACAGGGCATGTTCCCCTATAATCTGACCACGCAACATAATTGACCATGTGACTTAATCGACCACGTGAAATAATACAACCATGTAACATAATCGATCATGCAACATAATCGACAATGCGATGTAATCTGACAATGCAATATAAAGGGTGATACGATCAAAATTTGGCATTATCAACTTGACGTATTTTTTCAATTTTGCCTTTAAAAAATCTGATCACCCCTCATTTTGAAGGAGTGTGTGTGAAGATTGTTGCTCCTATTTTGATTTTGGAATTAACTCTTCAGTTGTCAAAATGCCGTCTAAGAAAGAAGAGCAGCGTATCAAAATTTTGCTCGCGCATCGCAAAAATCCGAGCTACTCACACGCGAAGTTGGCAAAATTGCTAAAAGTTGCCAAATCAACCGTTACAAATGTAATTAAAGTGTTTAGGGAACGTTTGTCGACAGCCAGGAAGTCTGGATCGGGGGGAAATCGAAAACCGGAAGCCGCTGAGACGACAAAGTGAGTTGTCGGTAGTTTCAAGCGAAACCCTAACCTTTCTCTCCGAGATTCCGCAAATAAGCTGGGTGTATCGTCTACAACCGTGCATCGAGTCAAAAAACGAGCCGGACTATCGACTAACAGGTAGTGACTCCAAATTGCGATGATAAACAAAATACGACGCCCAAAGCGCGATCCCGGAGGCTGTACACAACGATGCTGACGAAGTTTGACTGCGTGGTAATGGAAGACGAAACCTACGTCAAAGCCGACTACAAGCAGCTTCCGGGACAGGAGTTTTATACGGCAAAAGGAAGGGCAGATATTTTCAAGCACATGAAACTGTCAAAGTTCGCGAAGAAATATCTGGTTTGGCAAGCCAATATATACTAATTAAGCTTGAAAAAGAAATTTAATTTAACTTTTTAAATAAACGATTTCACCGATTTACCCGCGATTTCCTTTGACTAAATTTTGACCGTATCACCCTTTAAGGTAACCCTGATAATAACGTGTGCATAAATTTTTATAAGCTGAGTTAAGTTTGCGGTATTGGTTTCTGGCGTGAAGAGACTTGTCCCTTATGTAGTAGCGAAGGGCTTTCATTTGTCGCAACTCTTTCGTGACTCGTGGACTTAGCAAACATGAAATTACATTAAAAATGATAACTCAAGTCATTAAAAACGTTATTGCGAACCGTAATTCTAACTAACGCAAGTAAAATGTCGTAAAAACCGTTACTCGAAGTCGGATTAAATGGTTTAAATCGGATATGATAAAAAGTCCGCCATGTTTGCAAATTTTTAAGACGATTTCGTTCCCTTTTTTCTCCCGCGTGGGTCAAAAGAGAGAACAGCTTTGTTGTGCTCTTTGCAACCAGCAGTGCAACCAGATTGCTAAAAATCAGACGGTGTATTTGCAAGAATTGCCCAATGACAGAGGCAGCAAATATTTTCGCTGGCAACGGTTCGCATGCGTTGAGAGAAAAAAAACTTGTGCTCTCTTGCATTCTTTCAGTATGTATGAATATGGTGTCGAAATCGTATACTCTTATTGCTTTAGCCAGAAGATGAAAATTTATATGTATATTGCCTCCACTTTGGTAGGTAAATGCTGTTTTTTCGAGTTTCATACGATCATTCTGTAATGTATATGAAACGTATAACAAAGTTGTTGGGAAATATACCTACAAAAATGTTTGCTGAGGAGCACGTTGGTTGCTGAGCTTTTTGGTATGTGACGATCGATGATGTAGTTGATGATATGGGAGAACTTCATTGCAGCGGATTTTGAATCGGAAGGTTCGAGTTCAGAATCCCTGTCGATGGCATCAAGCGTTTGGGAGATAGCGTTAAAATCAGAAATTGATAAAAAGTATTTATGCTAGCTTAATCAGAGGCGCATGAGCTAGTTCAATCGTAGCCAATTGGGATTATGGCAAACAACAAAACACAACAGAGATCCAGCAGGCGACCATTATTATTCTCAACGCTGTTAATTTAGCGGAAAGTTGATGTGCTGAGTGAGTCGAGTATCCATTTAAGTCCAGGCAGGTTAAAGTCGCCAATAATGAGAATGTCGTCCTAAAAACGGTGAAGGAAAGGCCACGGAAAACCGACTCTGCTAAGATCGCGGTTTTGGCACGATCATGTACCTAGTACCCAGACCGGATCCAAATAACTCCTCGTCGATTGGAGTGGTTGAAAGACCGGATCGGATTGAGAACCTCATCGCGGCAATCGAACTCAGGGTCCCGGCCCTGGTCGCTGGTTTGAATCAGCGCCACTGAGTCGAAAGCTCTGAGATCTCCGTAATGCTTGGCTCGTTGCTGTTCAGTGAAGAACCCAAAACAAACGAGGTAGTAAGGATGCTAATGAGGGGCCGGGTTATGTTGGTCGGAGTAAGAAGTGTTGGAGTGGCTGGAATCGGAAGTTTCGTGAAGACTCGTTGTCCATTTCCGGTGAACCATCAGTAGAGGCGTTAACTAAAGCGGTGTAGAGGTGTAAAACAGTCGTAAGCCTCCGTGGATGTCGCAAGTGGTGGAAAAGTGACAGCTGGTGTCAAAGGAATTTTTTTAACCATAATCCTCGAATTTTCGGAATTATATTCCAGCAGGCTAAGTCTTCGGGGAAAGAGCAGTGTTTTTCAACTTAGGATCCACCCCAACTTAAATAGAAAGAAAATGATCTGAGCGTAGATACATCAACTTCCTCTCAGACCAGGGCATGAACTTCAGCTGATTCGCATTGGAGACATTCCATGACGACTTCTTCGGTATCCTTGGCTGTAGCACTATTTTGCAATCTTTCTTTCACGAGAAGCAACCGTCGCAATAGTTTTTAATTTGGTTTATCTTCTAGTACTGAGTACTCACACAAGGGGCTACAGTTGGGTTCTCAACTTGGCACCTCTTGTTCGTGGGAATGGCTAGACTAGTCCAAGCGGCAGGGATTTGAGAAGGGTTGATGTAAGAGCGAACGTGCACAATTTCATCCAACTTGAGGTTGGTCGCAGCAATTCGAGACTTCATATCAGCAACTAACGAAGCCTGGTTCTTCCGCATGTCTGCGGTAAGAGTTTCTTAGCCGTCCAGAGGTCGACAAAAAGCGGCATTTTTTCAGAAGTTTGCAACATTTGTTGCAAACATAAAACAAAATTCTGTTGACACCCTTCGACTTAAGGTGCGACGAAAGCAACCCCGCACACTTTAAGAGAAACGCCTAGCTGCAAAAGACCCTGACAAAGAATTGCAGTGAAAAAAAATAACGTGTTGCGCAGAATTTATTTAATCGCAGTTCCTCAGCTGTTCAATACAGTATCTATGCCACGTCCAAAACGGGATCGGATAAAAATAAACATCAGAAACAACCGCAATGAGATGGAATTCAATCGATGTATTCAAGGCGAAGAATCGCGGATCGGTGGGCAATTCGCTTTGCACGGCAACACCAGGAGTAGAACAATACAATAGCACAAAACACGAAGAAAACACGGTTAAAAACGGATCGTTTAAAATGTAAGTACACAAAATTGAACTTCTTGTAAGCCGAGGTTCTAGCCACAAACGCTAAAAGACGCTGCACATTAGACCGCTGCAAAAAAAAAAATTACTTTTTGCTGAATCAAAGCAATCAAAAGATTCCTTTTTAATAAACCCACCGTGGTTCAATTAAAAGAAATCTTTCGATTGCTTTGATTCCGTTGAATCATTCAACCAAGTAGGCTCACAACACAATAGACTTTTTGCCCCCCCCCTATGTTTTTTTGATGCCTTTTGGGTCACCAAGCATTAGTTTGAACATTAGTTTCAAATTTAAAATGATTAGGTTGATTCCTGAGGTAAGCGCAACGTATAACTATTTTTTATGGAAGAGGATATTTTGGCACATTAAATCATCCAGAAAATTTAAAAAAGTTTAAAATCCAGTTGGTCAAGTTTGGTTTTGACTTTTCTTTAGCTTAATTTTTTGCTAACATGACAAGCAGCCAAGCATTTCATGAAAAATGTTATTTTCAGGGATTTGCATGCAGTACATCTCTGGTGATTTTTGAATAAATTTTTTTGTTTTCCCATACAAAATCAAAACTCGCTGTCTTTAATCAAGACTCAAAGAATCGCTTCCAAAATTTTGAAAGCTATTTTCAGCAGTCGAAACAATCAGACAAAATTCTTGGGATATTCGAGAATTTATAAATTTAAAACTTTCATACAAAGCTTGCGCAGCTTTCTACTGCCCAAACAACAGAATTGACTGTTTAATAGATCGAGAAAGGAAAAACTTCGAACACGTCCTTCAATTTTTTTTATTTCATGGTCTTCGAAAAAAAATCCTGCTTGGATTCAGAAAATCCTATTTCAGCAAAAAAAAATAGTTCAAAACAATCGAGTATGAATTTATTTAAAAAAAATTCGAATAATGAAAAA